>NW_027507903.1:277422476-277577229 GCF_037356315.1 Lithobates pipiens | reverse complement strand
GTTTACATCTACTCTAACTTGAAAACCTGGAACCACCATGGAGTGCATTGACTGCACAAGCCTGGAAGTGTCACACCTGGGAGGGCTACAATAGCTACATGTAGTTGCAGGCAGCGTAGCTACATGTTTTGGGGTAGAACTGCGCCTTTATCAAGGACTTGATAAAGTTGCAGTTATGATCCAAAACGATTCTTATATTTCTTATATTTACGCCTTATTCATGTCGTCAGTTTTCGGCAGCACCTATATTTGTTAGCAACCATTTTAAAGGATGAAGCACACGAAGGGCAAAATTAGAACCAAAATATCTGATGTGAACGCATTAAGAATTGTTACTACATTTATCAAACCCCAGATATTGATGTGTTATTTGACAGTATTGATAAACTCACACTAGTGTTATGTTGCCCTCTTTCACTTTTATAATAAAAAAAATGTACAAAAAAAGTTTTTTTACTTGTCTATACCAGCGATCGTTTACCTTGATTTGTCTGACTTTTTCTGCTCATCAGCTGTCCATATTGTGTTGGCCTAGGACAATTTTTTTTGTTCCAGTGTGGCCGACGAAAGTCGAAAGGTTTGACACCCCTGTATTAGATGTTTGTCAACCGGCTAAATGTAGTTTGGTGCTCTGTAGTTGCCAAGAAATTTCTCAACGATATCCTTAAATGATTTTGAGATGTTTTTTCTCTGACGCCACTAATCTTCAAACCACTTGTCATTGATGACGTATCTGATCTGTGTTTTTAATTTTGGATAAGGCAAGGAAGGGGTTTATAACCTCTGTCAGATTTTATTTTTTTTTTTTCACCATCTTTTGTTCTGTTCCAGCGATTTCCCTTTGCTTTCTGTTCCATAGCCAAACAAAGTGAGAGGAAATACCTGCAAATTAAGGGAATTCCTTGGGGCCCTCCAGGTCACCAGAACTAGTGTCCCCATAGGAAAATTTCTCCTCTCTCTTTTCTGGGGACAACCCAAAATTTGGGATTTTATTTTACTTTCACTTTCAATGATAATGGTAAACAGGACAAATGGTGAGAGTGAATCTTGCTATCGGGGGCACAGACGGCAATAGAAACTGACAGGTGTTTAATCCCTCTCCACTCTATCCAAAAATGTAAAAAAATAAAAATGGTGCATTTAGTTATATTTTAACCAAGTTCTGCCCAAGGATGTCTTTTGGATGTCATATGATGTCTCTTACTTTCAGTGGTGATATCTGAATGATGCCTGCAGCAGCATCTTAAGAACGTTCATAGCGGCAGTTCAGTCGCTTGATCGTTCTTACAGGTGACAGGAGGGGACCCCCCACTCCCCCAGATGCTTCTCCGGATGAAGGGCGCAGAGATTTCCAGTCTCTGATGGTCGGAGGCCCGGGCACGACGTTATGATGATACGTCTGGGCCACAGATGTAAACAAAGCCGAGATGTCGGCTGGAAAGCATCAGATCGTTGGCTTTTTTTTTTTTTTTTTGATCTGATGCTTTCCAGCCTGGAGGAGAGATGTGGGGTCTTATAAATGTGACAAATCTTCTGAAAATAGCCCTGTGATATTTGCTTTAGCAGGGTAAGTAGATAGTGCTTAGTACATTAAGACAATATCAATAGCTCCAAAATGTTTCTTTTGGGTAAATTTTCACTTCAGAATTGTAGTTCTGATTACCTCTACAATGATGATTTACAGTTTTTTTTTTTTTTTTGTTTTGTTTTATTATCCTCTCAAGGTATGCCACGTAGCACAAGTCTTGATGTAATACCATCAAAAGAAACAGATTTTTCTAAAACTCCAGATTTGAAATCTGTAGATTCATTTGGACGAAGTAGTTTAGGTGATATATTCTCTCCTGTTCGTGAAGGTAATGTCCTTTCGATGTAAATATCATACTTAAATTATTTTTGAAAATATCTTGTAAAGTGTAATAAGACATCTTTTAGAATTTTTTTTTTTTATTTTTTTTAGTATGTCATACTGTTATTATATTTAATTGCTTTATTTGAGCTTGAGGGGTAGAAATTTTTTTTTCTCTTGTATAAATATTTATCAGGTCTTTTTTTTTTTTTTTTCCCACACTGTTTTGATTTTATTTTTATTTATTTTTTCAGTAACCTATAAATGTGCAAAAAAGGAAAATTCTAAATTCATTGCTAGTATGGGCTATAGAAAAAAAAATACCACTGGATAAGCACTCATAGCTATAAAGAAATACTTTAGTGCTAAAAAATATGTTGACACCAGGACAATTGACTCAGAAAACATGTATAATACGAAATGCAAGTTTAGGGATTAAATAACCAAAGAGCTGATACATACCCAAAGACCAACAGTCATTTTTTTATGGCTGCTGAATTGATCATATATAATTACATTTATTTTTTGAACAACGTGATCAAATTGACCCAATTTGTAATATCTTTCACTGAAAATCAGCAGTACAGTGGGGAAAAAGAAAATTTATTTGATCCTCCCTACATATTTTATGTTTGCCAACTTAAAAGAAATGAAGGGTCTATCATTTTTGTCATAGGTGTATTTTAAATGATAGAGACAGAATATCAACCAAAAATCCAGAAAAAACACATACAAATGTTTTTATAAATTGAGTTGTAGTTCAGTAAGTTAAATAAGTGTTTGATCAAATATGACTTGGTACTTGGTGGAGAAACCCTTGTTGACAAGCACAGAGGTAAGACGTTTCTTGTAGTTGATTACCAGGTTTGCACACATCTCAGGAGGGCTTTTGGTCCAGTTTTCTTTTACAGATCTTCTCTAAATCCTTAAGGGTTCTTGGTTGTTGCTTGGCAGCTCGAAGTTTCAGTTTCAGCTCCCGCCATAAATTTTTTAAAGGATTAAGGTCTGGAGACTAGCAAGGCCACTCTCAGACCTTAATGTGCTCCTCCTTGAGCCACTCTTTTGTTACTTTGGCGGTATGTTTTGGGTCATTGTCATGCTGGAAGACCCATCCACAACGTATCTTCAGTGTTCTGGCTGAGGGAAGAAGGCTCTCAACCAATATTTTAAAATACATGGCCCCGTCCATTGTCCCCTCAATTCGGCAAAGTTGTCAGGTACCTTTTTAGCAGAGAAACATCCCCAAAGCAAGGGTTGGTGCTCTTATTGTCATAGTCTCCATTTTTTGTTCTCCAAACACTGCCAGTCAAGTTGATGCCAAAGAGCTCAATTTTGTTCTCATCTGACCACAGCACTTTTTCCCAATCCTTCTCTGAATCATTTTATATGTTCATGGGCAAACCTCAGAGGGGCCTGTACATGTGCCTTCTTTAGGAGGGGGGCCTTGCGGGCTTTGGTATCAATGGTTTGGTGACTATGGTCCCAACTGCCTTGATATCATTCACAAGCGCCTCCCACGTAGTTCTGTTATGATCCCTCACTTTTGTCATTAACACAGGGGTTGACAAATTTGCTTGGAATCTAGGAGCCAGCTAAAAAAGTTAGGAGCCAGGTCTGTGACGGCGATCTGGACCTGTCCCTGGCCTGACGTGGAGACGAGTGAGGGGAAGATAGCCCCCAGCCCCCCACCTGTCTCCAAGTCATTGCCCATAGCTCTTAGAGGGACATTTTTTTATTTTTTTCAAATGACAAATTTTTTTAAATTGCATTTTAGTGTACATGTGAGGTCTCTCTGACCCCAGATCTTATATACAAGAGGACCTGTCATGCTTTTTTCTATTACAAGGGATTTTTACATTCCTTGTAATAGGAATACAAGTGACACACTTTTTTTTTTTTTTTTTTTTTTAAAAACAGTGAAAAAAATAAAAGTTAAAATAAGAAAAAAAAAAATATTTTAAACAATCTTGACCCTGATGACAGCTCTTTTGGTCTTGCCCATGATTGTGAGATTTGAAGAAAAGAGAGATTCCGTGGACAGGTGTCTATTATACACCTAGCGAGTTGTTGTTAGGAGCACATTAAATTGGCAGGACTAATCTGTGTACCACATGAGCATGTGGGAGCCAGAATTGTTGTTGGTTGGTAGGGGATCAAATACTGATTTTACTCACTGAACTGCAACTCCATTTATAAAAAAAAAATTGTAACATGTTTGTTCTGGATTTTTGGTTGATATTCTGTCTCTATCATTTAAAATACACCTATGATACAAATTATAGACCTTAATTTTTGTCAGTGACCAAACATACAAAATCTGCAGGGGACCAAATAATTATTTTCCCCACTATATGAATTGTGGCAGCCATAGATGTTGAATTAATTTGTTGCAAATGTTTTTGATTTCAGGATATTTGTCTCCTAGTCCAATGGGAGCCTATGAAAAGTTTTATCAGATTGAGGATAATGATTTAAATTCAGAAGGATGAGGCTGTGAACACTGCAACTATAAATGTATAATAAAGATGTGCTTCAGCATCCTCTAAAACTGAAGAGGCTGAGTGAAAGATACAGATTTATTTTTGTTGGACCATTTTATAGTCTGTTTTAAAGAGGAAGTGATGTCATATGCGTTAGTTGATGGCTCCTTCTGCTATGTTTTACACATCATGGTGTCACTTGTCTGTAGCTTAAGCAGAAGTTTGGTGAAAATAGAAACACCAGGAACTGTACTTTCCATGAATGAAGAGTGTCTGTGTGCTGGTAGCTGCTGGTTGAACTCCAAAGTGCTCTCCTGCCTGATATCCTGAACTGTAATCTTCAGTGCAGACTATGCCCTCCCTTTCCACCCTCATGCTTGATTTATTGAAGCTATACTTTCCATTCCATTTTTTTTCTTGAGTCAAGGAAGTGAACAAATGGTTCATTGGAATATGTTGGTAGAACTCGCTGTTGGGTGGAGAGGCATTTTTTCTAATTCCCATTTAGAGATCAGGTATTCCATAACTAGACAGTTACACAAAGCAAGTAACCCTGTTCCATCTCTACAAATAGAAATCAACTCCATCTTATGTAAAAATAAAGTAATACCCTTAATTAGAGCTGCACAATTAATCGTCAAGAATCGTTATCGCAAACTAAAGTGTTTCACAATTCTTTCTGTGCAAAGAATTCTCTGCTCTTCTGAAGCCACAGCCCTCAAAAGAAAAGAGAAAAACTGGACAGTCTGCCAAGAATCATAACATTCTTTATCAGTTGAACTTAAGTATAAACATTGTAACAGTTTGTCAATGGAATAGACTTTGTGTGCAAGTGAAAAAAGTTTAACCACTTAAAACACTAAACCTTTTTCTGACATTTGTTGGTTTCAAGTAAAAAAATATTTTTTTGGGCTAGAAAATTACTTAGAACCCCCAAACAGAAGTCACGTTTGTGGTTCATAGGCTGGTGTCCGGCACGCACAGTGCAGTAATTATTTTGGGAATTTGGCTGGCGTGCGTTTCAATGGCGAGAGACATTAATGGCATGTTTCATACATGCCAGTAGGTCCTCCAGTCCTTCCATCTTGTAGGTTCTTGGGCTCCAACTGAAATCGCTCTGTATTGTGATATTACATACACCCCACAGTCATATCTAACTGGTTACTACTGAGTGAAAGTGAGTATCTACATACAGATCTGTCACAATCAGATGCACCATTCATGGTGCTTATAGGGCTCTAGAGCAGTAAATAATTTTATTGTAATTTTATATGTTTTATTTGATATTTAACACTGATTACTTTATATATCTATGCATTAGAATGTATATATGTATGAGGATAAATGTATATGTCGTCCGGTGACATGTCCCTCCCTAATGGGAAATTAACTATCATATATATATATATATATATATATATATATATATATATATATATAATTTATTTTTAGTAGACACCCTAGAGAATAAAATGGTGGTTGTTGCAATATTTTATGTTGCATTGTTTGCGCAGTGATCTTTCAAATGCAATAAAAAAAAAAAAAAAATGAATTTAATGAAGTTAAAAAAAAAAAAAACTAATCAGTAAAGTTAGCCCGTTTTTTTTTTTTTTTTTTTTTTTGTTTGCATAATGTGAGATTTTACGCTGTGAGAGAATTGTGACCTTTTTATTCTAAGTAAAAAATTATGATTCCCATTTAACCAGAATCCTGCAGCTCTACCCTTAATACATAAAAACAAAAACTGTGTAGCACCACTCAGTCATGCAAGCTCAAAGTCCATAAACCATAATAAGTGTATGAAGTCCCAAATAACTGTGTTCACAGTGAGTCAGGAAAGTGAATAGTAGAATCGACAATCCACCGCTGTATAATATACATATATAAAAATTCTTCACACCCCTGTTAAAATGTTAGGTTTCTGTGATGTAATGAGACCACGATAAATAATTTCAGAACTTTTTCCGCTTTTTTAATGTGACCTATAAACTGTACAACTCAATTGAAAAAGAAACTGAAATCTTTTAGGAGGAAGGGGGGGGGGGGGTAAAACAAAAATAAATAAAAATGTGGTTGCATAAGTGTGCATCTCCTCTTATAACTGGGAAAGTTGTTAAGCAATTGCATTCAAAAAAAAGTTAGGAATATTAGGAAATGGGAGTCAGTGCACATCTGCCATCATTTTAAAATACTTCTAATTAACCCCAAAAAAAGTTCAGCTGTTCTAGTAGGTCAAGAGGAGAAAATAATGGCAAAACAGTGACATTACCAAGAACTGGACGTCCCTCTAAAATTTATGACAAAACGAGAAGAAAACTGGTCAGGGAGGCTGCCAAGAGGCCTACAGCAACATTAAAGGAGCTGCAGGAATATCTGGCAAGTACTGGCTGAGTGATACATGTAACAACAATCTCCCGCATTGTTCATATGTCTGGGCTATGGGGTAGATTGGCAAGACTGAGGCCTTTTCTCACAAAGAGAAACATCCAAGCCTGGCTAAATTTTTCAAAAGCCCATCTGAAGTCTCCCAAAAGCATGTGGGAAAATGTGTTGCGGTCTGATGAAACCGAAGATTGAAATTTTTGGCCATAATTCCAAGAAATACTTTGGCGCAAAAACACTGCAAATCACACCATAAGAACACCATACCCTGAGTGAAGAAGTAATGACATCATCATGCTTTGGGGCTGTTTTTCTTCAGCTGGAACTGGGGTCTTAGTGAGGGTAGAGGGAATTATGAACAGTTCCAAATACCAGTCAATATTGGCACAAAACCATGTTCAGCTTTCTAGCAGAAGCCTGACGAAGAACTTCATCTTTCAGCATGGCAATGACCCAAATCATATATCCAAATAAAGAAAGGAATGGCTTCACCAGAAGATGATTTAATTTTTGCAGTGGCTCAGCCAGTGCCCAGACCTGAATCCAATTAAAAACTGTGGGGTGATCTGAAGAGAACTGTGCACAGGAGATGCCCTCGCAATCTTACAGATTTGGAGTGTCAAGTTGTGCCATGTTGATAGACTATAACCCAAAAAGAGTGCTGTAATAAAATCAAAAGGTGCTTCAACCAAGTATTAGTTTAAGGGTGTGCACAGTTATGCAACCGTATTTTAGTTTTTTATTTTCTATTTTTACTTCCCTCCACCTAAAAGATTTCAGTTTGTTGTTCAACTGAGTTGTACAGTTTATAGGTCACATTAAAAATGGAAACCGTTCTGAAATTTATTTCTTTGTCTCCTTTTTTTTTTATTTATTTTTTATTTTTTTACATCAGAAACCTGACATTTTAACAGTAGTGTGTAGACTTTTTATATGCACTGTATGTTTACTCTTTCCATAGTGTTCAGGAAACCAGCCAACGACTCTTTGTGAATTCGACACTCGCTGGAACATAGGGCTGTCATTACAACCACAGAAACACCTGTGACACACACATCTCCTAAGGCTGATAAAGCCCTAATGTTGTTTACAATAGTGCACCAATTTTATTAAACTTGGGTCAAAAGCACAAATGCATACCAATGAAACCGTCACATTCGAAGCAGCTGCCGACCCAGGTCGAGTAGTGGCATGACGTCGCTACTAGAAACTCCACTCCAATGCATTTTGTCCAATCGCCAATTTCAATTCCCTTAATACATCGCTGATACGATTCTCACAAAACAGATGTACAGCAATTATAATCCACAAATTTTCTTCTCATGTGAAAACAAAATTATACACAATAAACCTAGTAAAAAGTTGGGTAACAGTTTTATTTTTATTATAGATATATCACACTTTAAAGGGATGGATGAGCTCACTTCTAAAGGAAATGGTATGTGGACTCCTTTTTTTTTTTTTTTTTTTTTTTTTTTTTTTTGCTATTTTACACTCTACTGTTCTTATTTTATAATTTGATTTTAATTTTCTCTGTAATTTGGTGTTTGCAAGAACATCCTAAATGAACAAACCGAGAACCCCATTCAGAAATCTTTAGCTCTTTTGTACTGTCATAAAAAAGCCAGTTACTAATGGACATCTAAAACTGGCAGCATATTTTTGCATGAGTGATTGGGTCTTCAAAAGAAAAGAATGGTAAATTACTAAAATGATTTGTGGTTTGAAACGTTGCATGTTTTCAACCCTGTGGAGCCTGTGGGCGTAACATTTGCTGTATTATTGACTCATTTTACTGATGGTATTTCCATTGAACAGTGTGGGCTATTCAGTGATTAGTGGCAAAGTAGACTCATGGTGCGTTTTTAAGTGTATTTAGTTGGTGAATAGGCTTTATAAATGTGATCAAACTGATAATCAGTTATAGCGGTTTAATAAATATGCGCACAAGACTGCGAATGCCCTTAGTAAAATGTACTTTGTGGGAAATGTCTATTTTGTGCACGTTTTTGTCTTTTTTTTTTTTTTTTTTTTATCTTTGTTTGTCATTTTTATTACTACTGTAGTTTATTTTGATAATTTTTTGCTTTAAATTTGCTGAGACTGTTTTTATTGTAGCTATCTTAGAGCTGGTATTTTGTTTTGCATTTAGATCTTGATTACTTGGCTCAGTTAAATTCCATGCCTGCCACAAGGCGACATCCTGTTGGTGCCAGTTCACAAGGAATGCATTCCTCTCCATTGCACTTGATTATTGGAAGCCCAATTAAAGAAGAAGATGAGCCCCAAGATGTAGAGCATAAAGCAAGAAGACCATATATTAAAAAGCCAGATTTAAGAGAGAATTTTAAACAGGTAACGCATAACAGCTTTATTTGACTGTTACAAGGCTTAAGCCTTGTAAATTGGTCATCGTGTTATCATGAAAGGCATCCCTGCTCTGTGGATCTTGGTAGATTTGATTTCCTTCCTGCAGCTAATGACCATAAAATTAGGAGAAGTAGGTGGTTAGGTCTACAACATAAATTCTATATTTATCTTTGTCTGCTTTGTTGTTAAACATATTCTTCCTAGAAAATATTAGTCCACTTAGCATAGTCCAAAAGAGGCATATAATGTTTTTTTTTTTTCTTGAGAACTGATAAAAACCTCAGGTAAACAGCCTGCCCCTCTAAAAGGTAAATACTACATGAATTTTTGCAAAAAAGTAGTGTTAACACATAATGTGTTTTATTTATATATTTTTTTTGAGGTATTTAGCTAATAATAATTATGCTACCAAAATAAGTGTGTGCTGTAAATTGCCTCCGGCATTGCTCTTGTTTCTTTCTGCTGGAGGCTGCCATTTTATTGAAGCCCAGACTAGTCACTTCATTATTGGAAACACTCCCCCTCTCCTTTCAGAAAACAATATGCCACTTTCTTCAAATAAAATATGTACTTTTTCAGCCTTGATTGTTTGTCTTGACTCAGAGAGGAGGGCCGACAAGAGCTTTACAGTGCTGAAGTTCCTAGTGTTGCTGAGGATAAAGGGGATTTTAGGGAGATAAGATTAGACACTATCCTTGTAAGTTTAATGTCATTGTAAACTAGTTTTTTTCCTATAAAAATAATAAACATGTTATACTTACCTGCTATGTTGCAGTGGATTTGCACAGAACAGCCCAGTTCCTCTTCTCTGGTCCCTCTTCTGTGATCCTGGATCCTCCCTCCTGTTCAGTGCCCCCACAGCAAGCAGCTTACTATGGAGGCAGCCAAGCTGAGTCACAGGTCCCTGTGTCTATTCAAACATGGAGCCCTGACATAGCCCCACACCCACTCTCTCCTGATTGGCTAGCTGACTTTGACAGCAGCAGGAGCCAGTGGCCCAACTGCTGTGTTTCAGCCAATCAAGAAGGAGAATCAAGGACAGCTGAGACACTTGTGGACAACACTGGCAGAAAGTGACCTCAGGTAAGTGTTAGGGGGGCTTCTGCACACAGAAGGCTTTTTATCTTAATGCATTATTAAGATAAAAAAATCTTCCAACTTTACAACCCTTTTAACTCTCTCCCTGGTTGCAGTGTTTGCCCTGTCACAGGGCAAGGTCAAAACTGGCCAAGCCATAAGCTAATGCAGATGATTTTAGGGTTGTATGGAAAAAACTGTATATTTAGTGGTCTAATTTTTATGGTTTTCTTTCTTAAGCCTGCAAAACCATCAAATGCTGAGCATATTAATTTAAATACATCACCTGTGCCTGTATCGCGGACTCCAGAAGCAATTGAAAGAACAGGAAATCTTATTCAACCCCAATTTAAACAAGATGTTCCAGCTTATATTACAAATGCAGCAAGTATGTAAGATGCAAGTAGTTTCATTATTTTATGAAAAATGTATCTTTGCTTGTTTTTTTTTTTTTTCTTAAATTGAATCTATGCTCCTTTTTCTACGTGTATATGTAGAACAGATTTGTGATGTAAATGATGCTTTGTATGTATACAGTATATGCGTGTGTGTATATCTATATACATTACTGTTCAAAAGTTTTAGGCAGGTGTGAATAAATGCTGTAAATTAAGAATGGTTTCAGAAATCGAAGTGTTAATAGTTTTTTTTTTCATCCGTTAACAAAATGGAAAGTAAATTAAAAGAATTCCAAATCAACATTTGGTGTGACCACCCGTTGCCTTTAAACCAGCAGTAATTCTTCTAGGTAGGCTTGCTCACAGGTTTTGAAGGAACTTGGCAGGTAGGTTGTTCCAAACATCTTGACCTAACCACAGATCCTCTGTGGCTGTAGACTGCCTCAAAGCCTTCTGTCTCTTTATGTAGTCCCAGACAAACGGAATGATGTTGAGGTCAGGGCTCTGTGGAAGCCAAACCATCACTTCCAGGACTCCTTGTTCTTCTTTACACTGAAGATAGTTCCTAATGCCATTGTGTGTTTGGAGTCTTTGTCCTGCTGTAGAATACATTTGGGGCTAATCGCATGCCTCCCTGAGGGTATGGCATGATGGCTAAGTATCTTCCTATATTTCTCAGAATTGAGAACACAGATTCTGACCAAATCTCCAACTCCATTTGCAGAAATGCAGTACCAAACTTGCAAGGAACCTCCACCATGCTTCACTGTTGCCTGCAGACACTCATTATTGTAACACACTCCAGACCTTCACAAACAAACTGCCTCCTGTTAGTCAAAAATTGCCCATTTTGACTTATCAGTCCAGAGAACCTGCTGCCATTTTTCTGCATCCCAGTTCCTATGTTACCGTTCAAGGGACATGGAAACATAGCTAAGCAACTCAACTATGCACAAATCCTCTATTTGCGATCCTCCAGTACTGTAAGATCCTACTAGTTTAATATGTTTGAGGGGGCTGGATGTGTGTGCTATAATTAACCCTGTCTTTACTGTGCAGGCTGATCTTCATTATCTGTTTTAACTAGATTTGAACATGGTCTGTCGTAACAGGGTTAAAGGTAGCAAAGCTAAGCTTCTTTAATTGCATATCAATGAGGACAAAGTTAAAAAATAAAAAATAAATATATCCTTGCAGTCAGCCATGATGCCTTCTGCCGAGAAACATCCTAAAGGGAAGAAATATATGTTTAAAAAAAAATGGAGGGGGTATGCTGTGTGAATGGGAACATATAAAACATATATAATGAGATGTTTTTGAATTTAATCCTTTAAATGTAATAACCCTACCATCTTTATGTCCAAACCCTTGCGTCTATACTAGTTCATATTGTTACTGTTAAGATATGTAAATTATTGAACTTTTAAAGACAAAGTTTTTAGTAGATTGCAGTACCTTTTTTGCTTTAGTATTTAGTGTCTTATGCTTTTTCATTTTACAGGCCCAAAGTTATCTACATCAATCAGTAAAGACATTGCTTCCTCACTGTCAGAAAAAATTGCTGATTCATTGGCTAGTGAGAAAAGTGGAGCCCCCTTAACATCTGTTCAAATAAATTTCATAAGAAACATGATAGAGGAAACTCTTGAGGACTTCCGGTAATTTTTTGTTTTTTTTCTTCTTCTTTTTTTTCTGCTTTCATTTACAAGCTTCCTTATGCAGAAAGCCATGTAACTTTTGATTTTTGTTTTCAGTGGTCATTGTGCTTTTGGAAGAAGATGATTCTTTAGGCATGGGTAGTTCAATAAGCTGCCGTTATGTTTACTAAACTTTAGTTTTCTTTATCGTTTATTGAAGGAGATAGCCATGCTTCATCATGGATGGGCTTGATTATTATTATTTATTATACATTATTTTGTGTTAACAGTTTGCACAGTGCTTTACAGCATGAGGGTAGACAGTATAGTTACAATACAATTTAATCAGGAGGAATCAGAGGGCCCTGCTTGTTAGAGCTTACAATCTAAAAGGAAGGGTTAAATTATACAAAAGGTAATAAATGGGGGGGGGGGGGGGGGGTTAGCTGATGGAGAAAATAAAAGTTCAGTAGTTAGGTGTGGGCAGGATGGGCTTCTCCGAAGAGAAGGGTTTTCAGAGAATGCCTAAAAGTGGACAGTGTAGGTGATAGTTGGATAGATTCGGGTAGGGAGTTTCATAGGATGGGGAAAGTCTTGGAGTTGAGCATGGGAGGAGGTGACAAGGGAGCTAGAGAGCCAGAGGTCATGGGAGGAACAAAGAAGGATTTGGTTGTCATTTGTTAACTAGGTTAATGGTGTAGCTAGTGCCAGAGTTGTGGATGGCTTTGTAAGTTGTTTAGTATTTTGAATTTAATTTGTTGGGTGAGCTGAAGCCAATGGATGTATTGGCAGAGGGGTAGTAGACACTGAATGGTTGGTATGGTGGATAAGTCTGGCAGCATCATTCATGATGGGCTGAAGGTAGAGGCGCACGAATAATCTCAAAACGATCGCGATCTCGATTCACACCCCCCCACGCAATCCAAGTTCTGGGTGACCCGCCATTTTCTTTTAGCGCCGCCGGTTCCACCTAACCAGCGTGAAACGCAAATGGTAGATATCGGAACTGACGTCAGTCATTGGAGCGTGTGATGTGGCGTGCTGCTACCTGGTTGTGGGCGGGTACAGTGGCCGGGAAACAGCAGTGTGAGTAGGCACTGCTATACACAGTAGCAGTAATAAAAGACAGGCAAGATCACAGATTAAGTATTCTCGTGAAGGTAACCTAGATAGGACAAGGCTCCAGAGGGTTTGCAACGCCATTATTGAGTCATCAGGACATATTTACACACACGGATTAAATAAAAACACATTTAGGAAAGTGGAAGTGTTTTTCAAAAACAGATTGACATCTGGTCCTGCATAAATCAGCAGTCAGTGTAACCATGCCACGGTGCTGCCAAACAAATAAGTGTTTGGATAAAATGTGCAGATCTATTCTGTACTGAGGCAAATTCATTACTATATCTGCAAACATCAATGGACAACATTAAACTAACAAAGCTCTGATAACCTAATGTTCTCAGAGATTGTAAATTTTTCAAATAAAACTGTTTTTTGAGAATCGTGATCTTCATTCTAAGCAAAAGAATCGTGATTCTCATTTTTCCCAGAATCGTGCTGCTCTAGCTGAAGGGCTATAGCCTATATAAAGGCCAGTGAGAAGGGAGTTTCAGTAGTTAAGGCGAGGGATGACTGGGAGTGAATTAGTAGCTTTGTGATGTCATTGATTAGGAAAGGGTGTATTTTGGAGATGTTGCATAGGTTGGGGCCGTAAGCTTTGGACATTGATTAATCTGCTGACCAGATTGTTCAGCGTGTCTTGGGATGACATGGAGAATCTCACTGGGAGTAAGGGCACTCTACTTCTTCAAGCTTGGAAGACAAAAGCCTCCTGTCGCAAGGCCAGGATCCCCCTCCTTTGCTCACAAAAGTGTTTTTCGTGGCCAGGGATCCTCCTCAATAGAGTTGCACCAATATTAGTAACCCTTAATTTACTCTAATCAACCTTAACTCCCTATTCTCCTCCATTTAATTTTTTTCCTGCTTTTTTTTTTTTTTTTCACATCTATTTTATAAACGATAAACGATTAACTTTTTTTGTTTGCTTTGTTAGTGAATATTTTCACACATATATATTAACATATTTACACATTTCACATTAAAAAAAGCACAAAATTAAAAAACAAAATCAATTTTTCTTTTCATACATCAGGGGACACAGAGCCATAGTAGTTAATATGTGAGTTATAGGCCACCTTTGGGTGACGGACACTGGCATGCCCCAAATTAAAAAATGCACTCCCTATATAACCCCTCCCACTGGTGGGAGCACCTCATTTTTTTCACCAGTATCTAAGGTGTTTTGTCACGAGTAAAGCTGTTCTGAGCTCCACTGGAGCAATCCTTGCTGGGGCTGGCTATGCAGACTGATCCATTCAGTGTCTAATCTTGGCTGTATTAAATATGAATAAAATATTCAGCGCCAATATATAAATACACTAAAGACTAATGCAAGCAGACACTCAAGGTAAATTCAATCAACCCCTCAAATAGCTAAAAACATGTAAACAGTGCTGCACAAAAAATATTAAATGTCCATAATCTATGGGAGACAATCGGAAAAGGTGCAAGTGGATAGATGTAGATCAATAGGTCTGATATTCAGTGATCCCTTCACCACATAAACGGATGGCCTCTCACCTCCAACCTTTGACCTGAAAAAGTCACTATGCAGTGAATGATCGGTAAAACCCACAAATCTTGCGACCTTCTGTCTATTGCAAATCACTATGCAGTGAGCGAACTGTGAAGCCAACAGGTCCTCGTATCATAGTAATATTGGGACCCGAAGTTTAAAAAACGTATGTTCTAATGCTCTGCATTGCATCTTTTATAGTATAAAACGAACTGAATTGCACTTACAAAATGTTGCACTCTAAGCCGAGTGCTAAGCATCCAGGTTACAATGTGTATCAATCCGATGTGATTGCCGCGGGTGACGACATGCCGTAAGCGTTGCGTCCATAGGCGGGACTTGCGCAGGGCAGGGCGTACGCAGACGGCCCGCAAATTGTGTATAAATAACATTAGAAACCCACAGTCTGCCTATCAGTGAACCCTGAAGCCGCCGCCTAATCACCGCCATTTATAAATTACTGGCTCCAATATCCTGCACTGGTGACAAGGGTAAAATATAAAGAAAAGAGGGAGGGTGGGTTGCGCTTCCTATATTAAAGTCCAATAGTGGGCTATCACAGAAAACAATCCATATCTCAATGCTATCATAGAAGCAACAAAAAGTGCAATCGTGTTTGAACAAACAGACAGAAGCTAGTGCATCAAAGTGCGTCTGTGCATAATATATGTAAAATATGTGCATAACATTAAATATATAAAATCTAGTACGTAAATATTTTAAGTGACACCAGCAGTGGTGCTGTGATAAAAGCTACTCAAGGGAAAGGCAAAAGGTACTGCACTATGGTGGATTCCTTTTGCCTTTCCCTTGAGTATATATGTTGCTAGTACTCACGGAGGAATCGGATGATATATGGTGACGTTAGAGAAATGTGAAGTCCCCTCTCCATCCATCTCCTGGTGCTCCTTATAAAAGGCTATTCTTTTGCTGTACACCTTACAGCAGTAAGGTAATTACCCAGTGTGACCAGCACTTACACAGAAAACCACCCGTACGGAAGAGAGTTGGCGTGGCACATTTTGCACTTTACTATCGGATTTTGTTATTACACTGCAGTTTTCACGATTGGAATATGTATGGGTCACTTTGATCAGATATAATCGCTGCTGCTGCTATTTTTTCTATTTTTATTTGCTGCGGTTTTTTATTTATTGGTTTGCTACGTGTACCTCACTTATAAAAATTTTTGGTTACATGCACTTGTAGTTTTTATCACAGCACCACTGCTGGTGTCACTTAAAATATTTACGTACTAGATTTTATATATTTAATGTTATGCACATATTTTACATATATTATGCACAGACGCACTTTGATGCACTAGCTTCTGTCTGTTTGTTCAAGCACGATTGCACTTTTTGTTGCTTCTATGATAGCATTGAGATATGAATTGTTTTCTGTGATAGCCCACTATTGGACTTTAATATAGGAAGCGAAACACACCCCCCCTCTTTTCTTTACATTAATGAGAGCCAACTCCTAAAGTGTTTGCTGCACCTATTAGAATAGAATTGTGCCTTTTTTATTTAACCATTTTTACATACAGCGCAGGAGCCCTTACATACATATCTAAGGGTAAAATATAAATAAAAAAGTGTCCTTTATCGATCCTTTAGCGTAACTTTATATTGCATTAATCAATTCATTAAAACGCAAGATTTAAGAGAGGCACAAAAACACCTAAAAGGTCTGTAGGAGACAGACATCTCAATTAAGGGGGCACGGTAGACAATAAAATGAATGATAATATTCTGAAATGTAAAACGTCAGTCCACAACCATCACACTGGTACATAAAAAAACACAATATAAAATTAGCTATTAGAAATAAAACAAGATCGAAATCAACATTCATTCTAGCGGGAGTCATAACTTTAGTCTCAAAATTCCAATACGATTCTCTACGACTCAACTGCCGGATATAGTGGCCACCTCTCCAATGCTGGTAACTTTTTCAATACCCAAAAATTTGACATTTGGGGTTCCTATTATGGCACATCCTAAAATGCCGCGACACACTGAGTCTTGACACCCCTTTTTATATTACTAATATGTTCTCCCACCCTTGCATGTAATGCTCTGGACGTGCGGCCTACGTACTGTAGCCCACAGTCACATTCAAGCATATATACTACTCCTTCTGAGGCACACGTGATTTAAACTTTCGATTTTGTACAGTTTACCCATAACAGTGGCCACAAAATTCTTTTGTCTCAATGTTTTTGCTGGCATTTTTACAGGTGGCACACCTTCCACATCCGTAAAAGCCAGACAAAAGGCTAAATAACTTATTATCTGCAATTTTGGGCGGGTCAATAACACCAGGTGCCAAACGGTCACGAAGGGAGGGCAGTGAATGCAAGTCGATCTGGAAGGACAGGTCCAAGAATCTTGTCTGACTTCAGAATCGGCCAATGTTTGGCTATGATTCTCTCAAATTTCTTGTGTTGGATACTGTAATCCATCACAACTTTAAAACCAGAGGAGATATCAACAGCCTCAGCACTAGTAGTTCTATCAGAATATTTTAGAATATTATCATTAATTTTATTGTCTAGAGTGCCCCCTTAAGTGAGATGTCTGTCTCCTACAGACCCTTTAGGCGTTTTTGTTCCTCTCTTTAAATATTGCGTTTTGATGAATTGATTAATGTAAGGATCGATAAAGGATCAATAAAGGACACTTTTTTGGTATTTATATTTTACCCTTGTCAGCAGTGCAGGATTTTGGAGCCAGTAATTTATTATTTATACACAATTGCGAGCCGTCTGCGTACACCCTGCCCTGCACTGAGGAAGTCCTGCCTACGGATGTAACGCGTACGAGGGGTCAAGAGTTACGCATGATGTCACCCACGGCCATCACATCGGATTGATACACATTGTAACCTGGATGCTTAACACTCAGCTTAGAGTGCAACATTTTGTAAGTGCAATTCCGTTCGTTTTATACTATTAAAGATGCAATGCAGAGAGCATTAGATCGTATGTTCTTTTTTACATATGGCTTTTTGAAACTTCGGATTCCGATATTATTATGATACGAGGACCTGTTGGCTTCACCGTTCGCTCACTGCATAGTGATTTGAAATTGACAGAAGGTCGCAAGATTTGTGGGTTTTACTGATCGTTCACTGCATAATGACCTTTTTAGGTCGAAGGTTGGAGGTGAGAGGCCATCCATTTATGTGGTGAAGGGATCACTGAATATCAGACCTATTGATCTACATCTATCCACTTGCACCTTTTTGGATTGTCTCCCGTAGATTATGGACATGTATTAAATGATACCCAGGCCTTCGTATCTGAAGAAACAAGTTTTTATTTTTTTTATTTATTTATTTTTTTGCCTGTGAATGCTCTCCTTTGGGAAGCTGGACCCTGGGAGCTAGTACTTTTTGGTATTGAGACCATCAAGTTTTTACTGCCAGGGTGCTATTACAGGCCCAGGATTGTGGGGTTTTCCTTTTTGGATCCCATGCTCCTGAAGGTTTAACGGAACCCATCACGAAGGGTGAAGATTGGGTCTGTTGGTTTACCACAGAAAAGCCTGCGGCAGGAAAAGGTAAGTGCCGTTTTCTAAGAAATTGAAACATTTTTCTTATGAAATCTCTCCTTTAAATCAGTAAATGCTGTCATGCCTATGTGTCACCACTGGGGGCTGTATTGAGTGCTCACGTCTCATGCTTCTCAGAGCCATGTTATGTTTGGAAGCATATGCTTCTCCGGCCGAGCGACAGACCTCCGGTAAGTCTGGGGGCGTTTTCTCTCTCCACAGACGCCCCCTATGCCGAAATTTCTTCCCCTCTTTGGGGAAGGAAGCGCTGCATTTAAAAAAACAAAATTGCACAAACGGCACGCCTCTCGTGGCTTACAGACCCCCCCCCCCCCCGCCATTTCTCCTTCCTAGGGATCCCACAGGATCGAGAGCCCCCTGCCGCTCACGCATGAGACTCTTTTTGAAAGGGAGGGCCGTAGGTGATGCGGGGTTTAGTGCCGCATTAGCGTCTAAGTCCAGCGTGGGAGGTTTTGTTTTTAAAAATGCCTCCATGTGTATTCTGTGTAACTGTGAAGGGACACGAGTAAAAGTGCCATTTAAGGTTGGTGACACAGGTTTTTTTTCCTCTGACACATTTACTGCTGCATCAGGCGGAGCCTTAATAGCAGTGTTGAAGCTAAACTATTGCTTAAGCAGTGCATGCAATATCTTCTGATGGTACCTCTGCTTTATGCATCGGCTAAGATCAGAAGGGGGGTTAAAATACCCCCAGAAATAGCGCTGAAGGAGTCCCCCTCTAATTCTGGTAAGCTTACTCATCTCTACAGTTGGCATCCTCCCCTGAGGAGGAGTGACTGGTTAGAGTAAGCTCAGGGACATGAAATGTTCACAATTGTTTTCAACACTGCAGCCTCTGTGTATTTTACCAAAAGTAAATTTTTCCCTCAGCCATGATAGGTTTACAAAAAAAAAAAGTTTAGCCACTTTAATCGCACATGTTCTCTATCATTGCCCAGGACCCTCAAATGGGGGAACTAGGGGCGGGATAATATGAATTCCCTCAGGGGACCATGGATGACTCCTCTTCTGAGGTGTCAAATGCGGGAGAACCAGCTGGTTTCAATGTCCCCGCATTTATGCTCTTTAACTGAGTGTTTGGGTTCGTTAAAGCCTCCTCTGACTGTACATTCTTTTTCCTGTCCATTTATTGTCGGAAAAGCCTTTTTGTATCTGTGAAGATCTCCCAGATGTTTTCCTTCTAAGAAAGTTTTTATCCTTTTCCTATGGTGGCGAAAATTTTCAAAGTACGGTATACTAGCAGTTAACGCAGTATATCCTCTGGAATAAGAGCTGTTATTGGCAGACAATAATAAAATGCTTAGGCATCCAATGAATAAAGTTGGAATTCCTGTTAAAAAAAACAAAACAGAATAAAAAAAACACTTTAATCTTTCATTCATTGACAGACACAGCTCCATTTAATCTTGATCGTAGGGTTATTACGCCACCTTCAGGAGTAGACTAGGCAGAACATGTAATGCATGTGAAACACAACAGAACTTTACAGTTCCGCCCAGGGGGCATTCCCTCTGGTAATAATCCCTCAGCCTGCTTCCTGCAGCTCAGTTTTTTGCTGCCTAGTGAAGAAAGACCTAGGCTCCCTGCCTGGACCATTGGTCCTGGGGTTTTTTTTAAATTTTTTTTGCCTTTTGCGCAAGATTAAGACCCTTTGATCTTCTATCAACTGCCGGCTGGGTGACAGGCTGGTTAAGTTATCCTTGTAGTTCCCCCACCAGTCCGGCCATCGAGCGTGTGCAAGTTGCAGCTACTGCTCGGCAGGCCACGACATACCTCAGCTCCAGAGGTGGTCGGTGAGCTTCAATGCTCTGGGGTATTCATATGACCGGGCTACTGATGTCTGGATCACAGTACACCGAGGCCAGCAGCCACCCTGTAACTGCGCAGGAGTGGGTCTGTAATGGAATGTCTCCCAGCTCTTCAGGACTGGTAAGTACGACTCTCCTTGCTAAAGTGGGGTTGAGCAGCTGGGCATTCCCTGGGAGGTCGATTCGGGGGTCGCCTCACCTCCTTCTCTTCTCTCCCACATCCCTATTTTCTCTCCTTCCCCTGGCGGCTGCATGTATCTGCTGAGCGGTGTGTGTACAGGGGCTCGCTGGGTCTCTTACCTACATGGGGTCTGTGCGGCTAGCCATGGTCCTGGTTCCGGTGTGGGGGGGGGGGGGGGGTCTCAAAAAGGTGCCTGTGGGGAAATTTTGCTGTGTTTGAGCCAGCACTGTTCTGTGCTGTGGGTTTCACTTTTCACCGCATGTCGCTGCCAGGCGGCCATTTTGGTTGAGGGCAGAGCAGGTTCCCCTTGTGAGCTTCAGCGGCCATTTTCTGTAGGTTTTCCTATTCAGATCATTGGGGGTCATTTTCTGAAGGCCTGAGTGCTTTTTTTTCACCACAGCTCTCTAGTGACAGCATGCCATGTGCTATCACACTGTTTCCTTTGGTTCCTGTGTATACAGGACGCTGAGCGGCCATTCCCAGAATGCTTGAGCAAGCTCTGCAGATCGTTTTAGCACTCATATCTACTGCTGCTGGCGACACAGCCACTTGCACTTGGGTAACCTCCTGGGGACTACAGGCACGGCTAGTAACCGACACAGAACGCCTCAGGGTGGCGAGTTAGGCATTAGGAACCCCCCCCCCAGCCAGCGGCAGCAGGAGGGTGGGACCTTCACTGTCCTAAGTCCCCTTTTAGGTGGCAGACAGGGTAGGGTCAGCATAGTTTCAGAAACTGGTGTTTCTTCTCCCGAAATCCAGGCTAATGCAACCAGGTCACCTGCGAATGGCGCTGTGCCCATGGACACCCTGACGGCAGTCCTTAATTCATTTGTTGCTAAAATGGAGGTGGTGCGTGGAAGGAAAGGTGCGCTAAAAGGCCCCTCCCCCCCCCCCCCCCCCCCGTTCTCTGGGGAGAGCTCTGATGCAGACTTGGGCCCTGCTGCGGCTGGTGACCCCTGCTTTGACCTATCAGACAAAACTGTCCAGGACCATTCGGACAGCGAGGATGATTCCCCGTCCGGGCGCGACAAAGCGCTTGTTGGAGCACTTACCACAGCTGTGCTTGATACCCTGAAGATCCAGGAGCCAGCGGATTCCTCTGCTGATGTATAGGTCCCTTTTTGGGTCCCGCAAGCCAGCACGTTCACCTAAGGTGTTCCCGTATTTGACTTATTTTGATAAGTTCATCTACAGGGAATGGGGTAGGCCACAAAGGACCTTATTCGGTCCCCAAAAACATGGCAGTGCGTTACCCCTTTGAGGAAAGCCTTCTCAAAAAATGGGTCGGCTCCTCCACTCGTGGACCCCCTCCCCAGTATCCAGGTTAAATAAAGTTACAACGATCCCGGTAGAGGGGACTCCTGCATTCAAGGCCAAGGCAGTGGCTCGTTTCGTTGTTTACGGTTGTGGGGTCCGCCATACGAACAGTACTGGCATCTGCACTTGTGTCACAGACACTGACTGAGTGGGCAAAAATTTTGAATTGGGGGAGCAGAAGGCTTCTCCTGTCTGCGTGGAATTGGCGGACCAACTAGTGCATGGCCTCAAGTATGTTTGTGACGCATCCCTGGATACTTTCCCTTTGTTATCCAGGGCTTCAGTGTCAGCTGTGGTACTGCAGCGCCTGATTTGGTTAAAATGCTGGTCTGCTGATCAGGCATCTAAGAAAGCCCTGACGGATCTTCCCTTCCTTGGCGACCGGCTCTTTGGAGCCTCATTGGATGACATTATTAAAAATGCCACCAGGGGTAAGAGTACCCTATTCCCACAAGCCAGGAAGCCTAAGGAGCCACGCCGCAGGCAAGGGCCCTCTTTTTCCGCTCCTAAACAGCTTTTTTGTCTGGCCAGGGCTTCGGCGAAGCGTTCCCCAGCTTGCCAGGACGGCCACGGACAGACAAAAGCGTCCCTGGCATCGCAAGCCTAGCAAGCCTGTGACAAAGTGCTACCGCATGAAGGTTTGCCCCCACCCCTGTGGCTGGGGGGTCGTCTTCGGGAGTTTGCAGCCAGGTGGTCTTCCCGACTGTCCAACAAATGAGTTTGCGATCTGATTTCCTCAGGCTACAAGATAAGTTCCTCTCTTGGCCACAGACAAGATTCTTCCACTCCAGCACACCCGTAGCCCCGGCTTGCCGGGAGGCCCTCTTGGATGGAGTAAGGGACTTGCTGAGTCGCGGGGTGGTTCCGGATTCGGAACTCTTCCAGGGGTTCTATTCAAATCTATTTGTAGTTCCCAAGAAGGAAGGGGTACGTCCAATTTTGGGCCTAAAAGCCCTCAATCACTTTGTAAAAGTGCAGAGGCTCAGGATGGAATCAGTTCGCTCGGTAGTCGCTGCACTCCATCATGGGGACTTCCTGGCATCTTTGGACATCCAGGATGCGTACCTGCACTTTCCCATATGTCTGCGGCATCAAAAGTTTCTGCGATTTGCAGTTAGAGAAGCCCACTATCAGTTTGTGGCTTTACCATTTGGCCTGGCATCAGCCCCCCGAGTCTTTACCAAGGTATTGGCTCCAGTTTTGGCGTTGCTGCGACAACACGAGATCGCGATCGTAGGATATCTAGACGATCTCCGCCTGAGAGCATCTTCTGCCTCGGAGTTAGAGGAAGTTTTTTGCGATCACCATGCAGACTTTGCAAGAATTCGGGTGGCTGTTGAACCTAAAGAAGTCAGTGGCTGTACCGACCCAGCGTCTGGAGTACCTAGCTTGCTGCTGATCTGGAGAGTCTTTCTCCCTTCAGACAAATTGCAGACTCTCAGGTCCGCAATAAAACTGCTGAGGAACCGCGAGTGGTCGTCGCTTCGCTTTTGCATGCGAGTCCTGGGACTCATGGTAGCCGCCTTCGAGGTCATGCCGTATGCCCAGTTCCACACCAGAGTCTTGCAGAAAGAGAGGTTTTGTCAAAATGGGACAAATCTCCGTTGTCCCTGGATCGTTCGATCCAGGTGAGCCAGTCAGAGACTCCCTGATATGGTGGCTGAGATCCCCGGGGATTCAGTCAGGAAAGTCTTTCCTACCTCTACAATGGACGGTGATTACAACGGACGCCAGCCTACCTGGCTGGGGTGGATTGATGAGCGTTCAGTCGGCTCAGGGCCTCTGGTCGGCGGAAGAATCCAGGTTGCTGATCAATCTGCTCGAATTGAGAGCGATCAGGCTGTGCCTCTCCACATGGTCCATGAGACTAAAAGGACATCCAATCAGGATCCAGTCAGACAACGCCACTGCGGTGGCATATGTCAATCACCAAGGGGGAACAAGAAGCTCAGCCGCGGCTTGGGAGGTCGTTCACATACTTCGGTGGGCAGAGCGTCACGTACCTGTCGGCCATTTACATTCCCGGAGTGGAGAACTGGCAGGCGGACTTTTAGAGTCGCCAGATGCTGAACCCAGAATGGGAGTTGCATCCGGAGGTGTTCAGGTTACTGTGCCTGAGGTGGGGTACACCAGACATGGATCTTTTGGCCTCCCGTCTCAATCGGAAGGTACCAAGATTCATGTCCAGGACAAGAGATCCGTGGGCAGATGCGCTGCTGGCTCAGTGGAATCAGTACCAGCTGATACATGTATTTCCTCTGCTAAAACTTTTACCACATCTGCTTCGCAGAGTGGAAGCCGAAGGGATCCCAGTGATACTGGTTGCTCCAGATTGGCCTCAGCGTCCTTGGTACGCAGATCTGGTGTGCCTGGTGGCAGACGCTCCCTGGCGATTGCCGTTGCGAGAAGACCTTTTGTCTCAAGGTCTGATTCTCCATCCTGCTTTACCATCGCTGGCTTTAACGGCGTGGCTATTGAGCGCCAAGTCTTGAGGAGCCGGGGTCTGTCAGACTCGGTGCTCTTGACTATGTTGAAAGCACGAAAATCTTCCTCACGAAAGATCTATCATAGTGTCTGGAAGGCCAACATCTCCATGTGTGAGGAGAGGGGTTGGCCTCCGCGCTCTTTTTCCATATCTAGGATCCTGCTGTTTCTTCAGCAAGGGGTAGACCAGAAGTTGGCTTTAAGCACCATTAAAGGGCAAAATTTCGGCTTTGGCCGTCCTTTTTCAGCGGCCCCTGGCGTCTCACTCGCTGGTGAGTACCTTTGTTCAGGGGGTTCGCCACGTAGTCCCTCCGGTGCGTCCATTGTTACCCCCCTCGGATTTGAACCTGGTCTTACCGCTTCAGAAACCGCCGTTTGAATATATCCAGGAGATTCCCCTGTTGACTCTTCACATCGGCCAGGAGGGTTTCGGAGCTGGCGGCCTTGTCTTGCAAGTCGCCCTATCTGGTTATCCACAAGGATAAGGTGGTGTTACGTCCACAACAGTCTTTTCTACCAAAGGTAGTAACGGCTTTTCATATCAACGAGGACATTGTGTTATCGTCCCTGTGGCCCTTCACGCTTTGGACGTGGTTCGGACTCTGAAGGTGTATTTGTCTGTCACTGCTCCTTTTCGGAAGTCAGACTTGCTGTTTGTCTTGGTGGCTGGTCCAAAGAAAGGCATGGCTGTTTCGTCGACCACCATTTCTAGGTGGATCAGACAGATTGTAGTACAAGCCTACGCTTTGAAGGGACAGGTGCCCCCCTTTCCATTCACGGCCCACTCCACAAGGGCAGTTGGCATGTCTTGGGCCTTTCCGACACTAAGTGTCTGTCCCTCAGGTGTGTAAAGCGACAACCTGGTCGTCTGTCCATACGTTTACCAAGTTTTACAAGGTAGATGTCTGTGCATCGGCTGATGCCTGTTTTGGCCGCAAAGTCTTGCAGGCAGCCGTGTAGTTGCGTTGGGATATGCAAATAGCCTTTTTTTCAGTTTTTTCGGTAAAAACACAGTACTGTTATGCTAAGTGCATTGTTACATTACTTCCGCAGTTTGATGGGTTTTTGGGCAATTACTCCGGTTGAGGGTACCCTGATTTTTGTGGTGGTTTTTCCATGCACTGTTGTTTTTGTAGGTAAAGTTTCACTAGTTTCCACTGCCATGGTGGATGAAGTTTTATGCTGTTCTTCCCACCCCTCGTTTTGGCACTGCTTGGGGACGTCCCACTTTGTACAGAGAGGAGCTGTGTCGGTCGGTGAATATAAGATAAAACAGGATTTTTTTTTGTACTCACAGTAAAATCCTTTTTCTCTGCAATTCACCGACCGACACAGCACCCACCCCTCCTTTTCTCTACGTTATACTGCTTGTTGACGTACTGAAGCTGCTGTGGCAACAGAGCGGGTTGTTAGCACAGGGTTCCCCCTCCCCCCTGGGCGGAACTGACAATTCTGTGTATTGTTACAATTTTGCCTAGTTTCTCCTAGTGGTAGGCTAACAAACCCACTTTGTACAGAGAGGAGCTGTGTCGGTCGGTGAATTACAGAGAAAAGGATTTTACGTTGAGTACAAAAAAACCTTTTTTTTTTCTCTGCCAGATTGAGCAGCCTGGTGACAGCAATTGTTTAATCGCTGAGGCCAGTTTAACAGGTGTTCTAGGTGTCCTGCTCAGAAGGCCAAGAATTTTGGCAGCTTTATGCTTGCAATAATTGCTTGTGAGTTCCTTTTTATAGAAATTGCACAAGGTCCTTATACAGGTGCTGGTTATAAACTAGCCAAACGCACAACTACTAAGATGCCTACTGCGGTCTGACCTATATAGGCAGATGCTATACACAGTTCTGTGCACATTGTTGCTAAACACAAGCAGCTAAAACGCATGAGTGCAGGAACGCACAACAGTGGAGGATAAACTTCCTTTCAAAATGCAGATACTCCTGGCTAGTCTTCCTTTGCGGTGGAACAGCTATTTGAGGATGTTTGGATAATTCATACAAGGAAATTCTAGTGGGAAAAGTCCCCCTTTTTTTCCCATTTAAGTAAAGGAGTAACTATATTTTTATTTTTGAAAGCTCCTTCTGTTTGTGCCAGGGGCATCAGCCTCCAGGCAGTCATAATGGCTTCTGCCATCAGGTTCAATAGGTCATCCTCAGATTTAACCCTAGGGGTTACTGTAGCCTCCTTATCAGGAGGTGCCCCGCTAGCTCAATAGGGGAATTCTTCTGCAGTTCTCATAGATCTGACAGGAAAACGAATGGGGGACATCCTCAGTAGCTCCAATATGGAGTTCCAAGAGTCTCCGTCTCCTCTTTTTTTTTTTTTTTCTCAGATCAAACATTCCTAAGGATCCAGAGAAAAATAAGTCTTTCTCTCCGCATTGAATTTATCCAATCGGTAGTCTCCTTCCTACAAGGGGGAGAACTTCGGCATCTATTGACGTCTTGGATGCTTATCTCGATGTGCCGATCTTTCCCGCTCACCAAAAATTTCTACGCTTCAAGGTAGAAAATATTATTGTAGCTCTACCTTTTCGGGCTAGCTAATGCACCTCAAGTGTGTATGAAGATCCTGGCCCCACCTTTAGCCAGGTTAAGGGCTCAAAGTATAACAATACTAGCCTACTTAGACAATCTACTCTTTATAGGTCAATCGGTAGCCTGTTTAAACCAAGGTCTGGTTATCACAGTCAGCTACCTGAAATACTTAGGTTGGCTCCTCAACCTAGTAAGAGCCTCCTTAAAACCATCAAGGAGATTGCAGTACCTAGGGCTGATCATAGATACAGTACACGAAAGGATATTTTTTACCCCAGGAAATTATCCTTCCATTTATCTTTGCATGTGTTGATTAGGAAAGATGGTGGCTTCTTCATGGCCCTTCCTTATGCGCAGTTGCATTCAAGAAACAGTATCCTGTCAACTTGGAACAAGAAAATCCAAACTCTGGACTTCCCATTGCGTTTATCGGCCAAAGTGCGTCAGAGCCTCGCCTCAATTGATGGTCGATATCCAAAAATCTTCTAAAAGGAAGATCCTTTCTACCAGTTACCTGGAAAGTGGTAACAGATGCCAGCCCTTTCGGCTGGAGATCAGATATTACCTTGCCCATCAATATTCTAAAGATTCGGGCAGTACACCTGGCCCTGGAGGCCTGGACGCTCACTCTATTGTCCTGTCAGGATCCAGCCTACGGCAACATCACACTGAAAGCGCCAGATCTCGTCTGCTCGCAGGGTCAGGCCTGGTTAGTACCTAGATGGGAGACTGCCTGGGAATACCAGGTGCCGTAGACTCAATCCAACAATGCCACAGTGGTGGCTTATCTCAATCACCAAGGGAGTACAAGAAGTTGTGTGGCCCAGAAAGAGGTGAATTTTTTTTTTCTGTCTTGGCCAGAAAGCAACATTCCTTGCCTATCAGCAATTTCATTCCAGGAATGGAGAATTGGCAGGCGGACTACTTGAGTACTATTTTTTCCAGGAGAATGGTTCCTTCTCCCTGGCATCATTATGTCAATATGCCAAAGGGCGTTCTGGACGCTGGTCTATTGGCGTCCGGTTCAACAACAAGATCGACAACTGTGTCAAGGACAAAGGATCCGATGGCATGCGAAACAGATTCCTTATTTTGTTTTTCACTGATCTATGCTTTCCCTCCTGTTCTGCTTCCGCGCCTTCTTCACAGGAGCAAGCAAGAAGGGAAGAAGGTGATTCTGGTGGCCCAGGAGTTCTTGGTTTACCGTGATCATAAAGGCGGTGGTAGGTGACCCTTTTTCATTTTTAAAGGCACTCCACCAGGGCCGTTAGTGCTTCTTGGACAGTGTATCACAAAACCTCCATGGCTCAGATCTGCAAGGCCGCAACTTGGTCTTCAATCCATACATTTACTAGATTCTGTCAAGTAGATGTAAAAGATTGAGGCTATCGCCTTTGGGCGCAGAGTCCTCTAGTCTCTTGGTGCCCTACTGTTGTTGTGTCTCCCTCCCTTCAGTTAGCATTGCTATGGGACATCCCACATATTAAGTACTATGGCTCTGTGTCCCCTGATGTACTTCAAAGGATTTTACAGGTAAGCGGTTTTTAAAAATCTTGTAATTTCATTTGTAAATTACTCTTCAATGCTTTGTACCATTGCCGACAGCTGAAGTGTAAACAAGAGTTGTGGTTGGTATTGGTAATTGGTATCGGCGAGTACTAAAAAAAATGGTATTGGTGCATCCCTACGCCTCGAAGAACAAATCTACCAAGCCTTCCACCTCTTTTGTGGCCAAATGTACTTGCCAGCCCAAGAACCCTGAACCTGCTGAAAAAAAAAAAAAAAAAACTTCTGCTTGAAGATGCATTCCTACCTCAACACTTCAAGGTGGGGGGATGTTCTTTGTTGGTGAATTTCCGGCTTGCTCACACTTTAGACAGGTGGTTCTAGAGGTTGGTTCTTCCATTTTCAAGATAAAATTCCAGTTCTTGCCCCTGGATTGTTTCTTTCCCTCCAACATCCATCTTTCTCTGCAGCATTTAGCCAACTTGCATGCATTGGTTCTGGGAGTCATTAACCTAGTTCCATTCCTAGTTCCTTCAAACGATACAAGGGTTTCTTTTCCAATCTCTCCATGGTCCCAAAGGAGAATGGGGTTTACCCAATCTTGAAAAAATCCTAAACGCGAGCAACTCTTGCATGGAGTTGGTACGCTTAGTTGTAGCCTTTTTACGCCAGTGGGGCCTGGTATCCTCTGTCCACATCAAGAACACTTCACTTTACCTCCGGAATATTTTTTTTTCCATTAGGCACTGTTACTTTAACTGACTATTACATGGTCTTGCGACACCGTACCCAAATAAAATGTATGTCATTTTTTTTTCCCCACAAATAGAGCTTTCTTTTGGTGCTATTCGATCACCACTCAGTTTTTATTTTTTTTGCGCTAAAAAAAACACAAAACAAAAAAACAGACCGAACAATTTTGAAATAATTGTATTACTGCTCACTGAGAGCCCTGGGTATTGGAGTTCCAGCTTTTTATTTTATTTTTTTTCCTTTTTTTTTTTTTTTTATTTTTTTTTTTATAAAATGCCCACATCCAGCAGAATTAATAGTGAAAGTAGGTTTTGTAAATGCGTTTGTTTTCTTTGTTTGTTTTTTTTTTTTTTTTTTTTTTTTTAAACGTACCTTGCTGTCTCCACTGGGTGCGCTCCCGCCTTTAGTGTGGGCATCTGAAGCACACTGGTTGGTGTCTCCCTCTGGAAGCTGCTGGCTATCTTGTGCATGCTCATATCATACAAAGCGAGGCGATGTCACAATTGTCAGAGGCCCTTTGACTCCTGGGATTGATGACACTCATGACATACCTCGCCTCTGCAAGGTACTGTGGAAGTGGAGGATTAAAATGTAAAAAAAAATGTTTGCACTGCAGGAAACAAGGTCAAGTACATTATAGCAAGTGGTCAATGTGGGGGGAGTTGATAAAATGCCTGGAACATCACTTTAAGATTGGGAACTGGGGGGCCTGGTTTTTGATTCACCTGATTGCTATAATATCCTCTTATTGGCCAATACAGTAATTGGTCATTGTAAAGCCCATCCCCATTTTTTTTTTTTTCTCTTTCTTGAATGAAGAAAATGTAAATTGAATCTCTTCTTCCTTACCAGAAGAGAAACATGTAGCTATGTGTTAAAGAAAATATATAGCTGGATAAGTGTCTGATCTAGGTCAAGGTTGGCGTATTATAGGTAGGATTAAAAAAAAAAACTTCAGTATAATGTCGGGGTATTAGGTAAAATAAGAAAAAGCAATGTGTAGTATTATTTCTCAGCCCTACTTAAGGTACAAACACACATGTTATTGCTGCGATTGTCAGGAGGAGGAGAATTTATTTAGTTTTTTGTGGTAAAAAAAATGTTGTGGGTTTCTTTTTTTTTTTTTTTTTATCAAAAAAAAAAAAATCAGGAGATATCCATTACCATTTACCACCAAAGGAAAGCCCAATTGTCCTAAAAAATATATAAATCACCTGGTTACACTAAGTAGTTATGATTTGATATGTACAATTTTTACGAACGCATCTTAAAGTTGCAAAACTGTGTTTGGACATTAGGGTTGGTTTTACCTTGTTTCATGAAGGGGTCAAGTTGGTGTTGGCCACATGGTTCATTTTTGAAATGTAGACCGTGAGCTGTGCCACCAGTCAGGTTTCATTTTTGTTTTTGCTTCTGCTCAATTTTTATTTGTTTAAATGTTTTTTGTACATAAGCCCTAGTGTGAACATGTGCATTTATACATTTTAGGTTAAAAAAAAAAGTTTTTTTGAACAAAGGTCAGGTCAGTTCTGAATGTAATGTAAATGTCCTTTTTATTTCTCTGTGTCCATTATTTTGTACCCAGTATTCACCTAGAGGCATGAAGTGAGAGCATGAGAAGGGTGTTAACCAGTTCCCGACCGGCGCACGACGATGTACGTCGGAAGAATGGCACGGGCAGGCAAACTGGCGTACAGGTACGTCCAGTAGAATTTGCCGCCCTGCCATCGCGTGCGTGACGGTCGGGACCCCCGTGTATCCGGTTGTGGGTCCCGTGGATTCGATCGCCACGGGGATACCCGAGATCGTCGCACGGGGAAGGAGAACGGGGAGATGCCATTGTAAATGGCATCTCCTCGTTCTGGCTAGCAACAAGTGACACTGATCTCTGCTTCCTGTGATTGGAGCAAAGATCAGCGTTCACTAACACGCAGCCACGCCCCCCACAGTTAGTAACACGCCCCTAGGAACACTTAACTCCTACACTGCCACCCCCTGGTTAACCCCTTCACTGCATTTGTATAGCACTGATTGCTGTATAAATGACAGTGGTCCCAAAAATGTCCGATGTGTCCGCCATAATGTCGCAGTCGCAATAAAAATCGCTAATCGCCACCATTACTAGTAAAAAAAAAAAAAAAATTAATAAAAATGCCATGAAACTATCCCCTATTTTGTAAACGCTATAAATTTTGTGAAAACCAGTCAATACACGCTTATTGCAATTTTACCAAAAATATGTAGAAGAATACGTATCGGCCTAAACTGAGGAAAAAAAATGTTTTTTGATATATTTTTGGGGGATATTTATTATAGCAAAAAGTAAAAAATTTGTTTTTCCAAAATTGTCGCTCTTTTTTTTGTTTATAGCGCAAAAAATAAAAACCGCAGGGGTGATCAAATACCACCAAAAGAAAGCTCTATTTGTGGGGAAAAAAGGACGTCAATTTTGTTTGGGAGCCACGTCGCACGACCGCGCGATTGTCAGTTAAAGGGACGCAGTGCCGAATCGCAAAAAGTGGTCTGGTCATTGGCCTGCAAAATGGTCCGGTCTGAAAGTGGTTAAAGTAGGTTTAGTAATTGGAAAAACTCATTTTAGTTGTAAACTATTTTTGTGTCTGACGCCAATACATTATATTACTGACAACAACCTAGCAAGCCTCATGATTTCACACGATGTTAAGGCAATCTACCAGATGGGTTTATGTATTAAATTTCTTTAGAGGAAAAGCAAATGACAGTGGCAGTCTGTGACCCTCTCCAGTGTTATGAACCGTGACTGGACTGGGAGGAAGGGGGGTGCACTGTTCTGAACAGATAGAATTCCAACCAGCTGTTGGATGTGAAATCCTGTGAGCCACATTTGTAGATGGATAGAGAAGCCTACCACAGACGTGCTCCTGAAAGTAAAATCAGTTGTCAATGCTGCAACTCAAATTACGATGCTAATTTGTCCATGGGATTGAGCTTTTATTAAATCATTAACAACACACCATTAATTATCAGCTTCATGCAATGAAACAAGCATTTTGGCAACTTGATCAAACATCAGTCTATATTGATATGAAGTGCATTTTATCTTGGCAAATAAAATGTTCGGAATAAACAGCTAACACAAGCTGAAGATCTGTAACAAACCAACCTGGTTTGTATTTTCAAGTTTCTTTGTTATGACTGGAAGGGAAAACACTTGGGCAGCTTTCTGTTAACGTAAACCTGTTTTTGGCAAAGGAACAGTTTTTCATTCAAATGTCGCACTCGGCTGCATATACTCATCACCTTTTCAAAGTGATGAACAAAAAACTTTTTATTTTTTTATTTTTATTATTTTAGCTGATAAAGTCCAGAGTGGCATATTATGTATTCTTTTTTTTTTTCTTTTTAAGCCAGTCCCTGAACTGCTGCGCCTACTTCCCTGTTTGTGTCTTTAAGCTAGCTGGCTGCTAAGGAGGTGTTGTGCATGTATGCTCCCAGGCAGGGTTGTGTGCGTCCATTGAAACACAGTGCTTGAAAAGCAATGCCCTGGCTGCCTCTTCCCTACTAAGTGACAGACAAATGCAGGAGCCTATTGCTTCCCTACTCTGAGAGCAAAAGAAGGTACTTTTTTGGCAGACCACTGGCAGGTGCACCTGTGCCCTCCACGTTCCGCTAAATGCCAAAGCTTCATGCATGAGACCTAAGGGATACAAGCATTGATCTGAATTTCCTGTTGCTGGCACTACCATATTTTTTAGAATTGAATCCAAAAGGTGGCCTGTCTTTTTTTTTTTTTTTCCTCTAAAATTACCATTCTCTGTTGTAGGATGAGAAGGCCTGCATACTTTCATAAGTTAAAATATTTAGTGGTGCAGAACAATTGCAATATCTGCTTGCAAACCATCCGCTGCCTTTATAGTGCGGCAGGGTGGCTCTATTGTGTGAATCGCTGTAGCGGTACGGCATTGCGTATAATCAATACAGTGGGCATGTGTACGGCCCCAGAGCCGATGCATGTGGCCGGCGGATTGCTCTGCAGAGAGGCAGAATGGTGATCTACCAGCTTAAAAAAAGCAGATCCTTGTTCTGTCAGGGGAGTATCGTCTGTTCCTAGTGATCAGGAACAGCGGTCTCTCTGTACTATGCCAGTGTCATTTTTACAGTAAGCAGTGCATTTTTATAGCACTGATCGTTGTATAAATGTCACTGATCCCCAAAAAAGTGTCAAAATCTGTCTGCCACAATGTCGCATTCCTGCTGAAAAAAAGCTGATCACCGCCATTACTAGTAAAATTAATAAAAATGCCCTATGCTTTATCCCCTATTTTGTAGACGCTATAACATTTACGCAAACCAATCAATATACACTTATTGTGTTTTTTTTTTTTTTTGTTTTTTTAACAAAAATATGTAGAAGAATACACATTGGCCTTACATTTTTTTTATTTATTTTTTTGCGATATTTATTATAGTAAAAAATATATATTTTTTATAGCGCAAAAAATAAAAAACAGAGGTGATCAAAGACCACCAAAAGAAAGCTCTATTTGTGGGGGAAAAAGAACAATTTTGTTTGGGTACAACGTTACACAACCACGCAATTTTCAGTTAAAGCGACGCATTGCCATATCGCAAAAAATGGCTTGGTCTTTAAGGGGGTAAATCCCGTGGTTAAAAAAAAAAAGAGGAAGGATTCTGTGGCACTCGCAACTTTTTTTTAAATTATTATTATTACTATTTTACGGACATGTTTTTTCTTTTTAGCCTTGGTTTGGACCCATAATAAGGGAGACAAAAAGTTGTGAGTGACTCAGATTCCCTATTAATTCTAAGCAGCGCACGTCTGACTATAGCGAGCATTGAATAGCATTATCAGTCAATCTCTGCACCAACAGCCTTAGCGTGATGGGCACTGTGCCAGGTTTACTGAGTAGTTAATACTTTACACAGACACACGTACACGGTAGTCACCACCATATGTTTAACCAGGACACAGAGCATTTTCGTATTCATGATAAGGTTATGCTGCCACCTTCAGGTGATTGGACATCTAGTCCTAGTCATAACTCTTCCTTGTTAACTTGTTGGGCAAGGCTTATGTTTTTTTTTCTCTAACATAAGTTTACCTGAAGTTGACTGCTGCTATTTATCAGATTCCCTCTGTGTGCTTCCTGAAGACCCACAGAACGGTCATGCAGCTTCCAATTCACCATCTTATTTCCCAAGCTTAAGATGTACAGGGTAAAGCTTCCCTTTTTTTGGTGAAGGCTCATTCTACCAGGAGTCTTGGTGTTCCTGGTCTGTCACCAGGCTTCAGTAGCTCAAGTTTGCAAAGCTGCTATCTAGTCTTCCGTTCACACTGCCACAAAGTTTTACTAAGTAGACAGTAAAGCCATGAAGGATGCTACCTTTCAACGTATGTTGCAGGCTGTTGTGTGAGGTTCTAATCTCCCCTGGTTTACTTCTTTGGGGCCAGTTCGCTTACGGGCCTTACTGCCCTCTACTCATATTCAGTGCTTTGGGACATTCCTATTGTCATGGATATGACAATGCTCTGTATCCCGTGATGTACATTAATTACTTCAGCCCTGGAAGATTTGACCCCCTCTCTGACCAGAGCACTTTTTACAATTTTTGGCACTGCGTCACTTTAACTGACAATAGCGCGGTCTTGCGACATTGTACCCAAACAAAGTTTACGTCCTCTTTTTTTTTTTTCTCCCTATAAATAGAGCTTTCTTTTGGTGGTATTCCATCACCTCTGGGTTTTATTTTTATTTTATTTTTTAATTTTTTTACTTTCTGCTATAATAAATATCCCAAAAAATATATATAAACACATTTCTTGGTTTAGGCCAATGTGTATTCCTCTACATATTTTCGGTTAAAAAAAAATCGCAATAAATGTATTTTGATTGGTTTGCGCAAAAGTTGTTTATTATAATTTTTTTTTTTTTATATTAGTAATGGCGATGATATGCGTTTTTTATCGGGATTGCAGCAGACAAACCTGACACTTTTGACACTATTTTGGGACCGTGGACATTTATACAGCAATCAGAGCTAAAAAAAAACAATGATTACTGTATAAATGTCACTGGCAGGGAAAGGATTAAACACTAGGGGTCAATCAAGGGTTTAAGTGTATTTACTTAGCGTGTTCTAACCATAGGGGGGATGGGCTACCACTGACATGATAGGGATCAATGTTCCCAATGATGGGATAGAAGCTCTTTGTCATGTCACTAGGCAGAACCGGGAAATGCCTGGTTTACATAGGCAGTTCCCCGTTCTCCCTCTACTCACCATGATCGCGGGTTGCAGGCGGACATAGAGCCCGCTATCTTGCTTTTGCGGACTGAAGTACAAATACCTCAGTTTGCGCGGAAGTGCCAATCTGCCGACGTATATCAGCGTGAGCCGGTCGGCAATCGGTTAAAAAAAATTGGGATATTGGTTTACCTCTTAAAATCCTTGACTCCTTCACGGAGTACATCATGGGACATAGAGATCCTGCCCCTTTTCCTAATGGTTTATGGCTTGCTACAAAAATTGTCATGCATTTCATTTCCTGCCATGCCCAGACAGAAATGTAACAGAATTGGCACTATAGTAGCTTCTCACAGAGGCAATGTGTTTTTTTTTTTTTGTTTTTTTTCTAATTGGGACTTAAGGATTATGTTTGACCACTTTCCGCCCAAGGATGTCATATGAGGTCCTAGACTTTCAGTGGGAATATCTGATGCCTACAGCTACAGACATCATTCAGATATCCTTGTTTTCAGCCGGCGATTCTGCGCACCATAAAAACGATCATAGCGGCAGTTCTGCCGCTTAACCTTTCTACAGGCGACGGGAGGGGACACCACATACCCCCCCATCGCCATCCGGTGCTCCTCTGGGCTCTCCCGTGCCATCGGGGACCCGGAGAAAGAATTGGCTGCCGCCAGATGACGAGCATAGAGATGACCGATGACCTGTTGGAGGCCCGGGCGCGATGTTATGAAGTCATGCTTGGGCCGTGGATGTAAGCATGAGATCATGGATTTATTTATTTTTTTCCCGATCTCATGCTTTCCAGCCTGGAGGAAAGATGCTGGATCTTATTGACTCAGCATCTCTCCATAAAGGGGACCTGCCACAAATGATTCCTAGTACAAGGGATGTTTATTCCTGTTACAAGGAATGTAAACGTGATAAAAAAAAAAGTAAAAAAAAAAAAAAAGTAAAATAAAAATTTAAATTTAAAATGCCCCTATCCCTAGTAGCTCGTACCCAGAAGCATACGCACACTTTAGTCCCGCCCACATATGTAAGCGCCGTTTAAACCACACGTGAGGTATCGCCGTGTGTGCTAGAGCACAAGCAACAATTCTAGCACTAGACCTCCTCTAACTCTAAACATGTAACCTGTAAAAAAAAATAAAAAAATAATTGAAAGCGTCGCCTATGGAGATGAAGTACAGAAATTTGGCATCATTCCATGAGTGTGCACAATTTTAAAGCATGACATATTGGGTATCTATTTACTCGCCGTAACATCTTTCACATTATATAAAAAAGTGGGCTAACTTAACTGTTTTGTTATTTTTTTAAATCATGAAACATGTTTGAAAAAAATGTCCGCAAATACCGTGCGAGATAAAGTTACAATGACCGCCATTTTATTTCCTAGGGTGTCTGCTAAAAAATATATATATATATGTTTGGTGGTTCTGAGTAATTTTCTAGCGAAAAAAATTATGATATTTACATGTAGGAGATGAGTGCCAGAATAGGCCTGGTATGGAAGTGGTTAAAGGCCGAGTTCACCTTTTTAGTTAAAAAAAATAAAAAATAAAAAGAATTATAAAAAATAATAATGCACAATAATTAATGCACATCGCAAAAATATGCAATTTTTTATTTTTTTTGCAATATGAACGGAAAAAGACTGAACATTTTTGAAAAAAAATTATATTTTTTCTATTTTTATTCCAATAAACGAAATTTTAGTCCAAAATTTAGGCCAAAACTTTGGTAGAAAAAAATGTGTCAAGCGTATATTGGTTTGCGCAAAAGTTATAGCATCTACAACTAGGGTACATTTTCTGGAATTTACACAGCTTTGTCCATTTTGGAAAGTAGACCCCCCCCCCCCAAGGAAATTGCTGAGAGGCATGTTGAGCCAATTGAATATTTTATTTTTTTGTCACAAGTGATTAAAAAATGACAAATAAATAAATTACGGAAAGTCGACACTAAATGATATATTGCTCACACATGCCATGGTTATATGTGAAATTGCACCCCAAAATATACTCTGCGGTTTCTCCTGAGTATGCCACATGTGAGACTTTTTGGGAGCCTAGCCGTGTACAGGACCCCGAAAGCCAATTACTGCCTTCAGGATTTCTAAGGGCGTAAATTTTTGATTTCACTCCTCACTACCTATCAGTTTCGAAGGCCATAAAAGGCCAAGATGGCACAACCCCCCCCCCCCCCCCCCCCAAATCGCCCCTTTTTGGAAAGTAGACACCCTAAGCTATTACAACTACATAAATTTTTTAAATCCTTTACAGGTTACTACTTTAGATTTACAGAGGTTTACTGCTAAAACTACTGCCCTCGATCTGACCTTCACGGTGATACCTCACATGCATGATGCAATTGCTATTTACATATGACACCAGACCAGCACTTGCGTCCTCCTTTGCATGTGAGCATGGCGGGACAGGGGTGTTTTTTTTTTTTTTTTTGTGTTTTAAATTGCAGTCTATTAGACTCTAGATCTCTCCTTTGCCCTCAAAGCATCTGACCACACCAATATCGGTGTGATAAAATGCTTTCCCAATTTCCAAATGGCGCTATTTATATCCAGCGAAACCTAAGTCATGAAATGCTTGTAGCTTTCGGTTTCTTAGGCCATAGAGCTGATTGGAGCCATTCTGGTCTCCAATCAGCTCTATAGTCAGCTGGCTGAACCACTGGCTGCATTCCCGGGTTCCCTGTTATGTCAAGGGAGCCTGAGAAAACCATGGAGGGGGGGGGGGGATATTTAAACCTACAGACATCATTCTGGTATAACCATTCAAAGTCCAGCAACATACCAGTACGTTGCCGGTCCTTGTTGGGCATATATTGTAATGTTTTTTTCATGCAGCCTGTGGTCTGAACAAAAAGATTGATCGGTGGGTATGCCCACCATTAGAATACCACCCTTCATCCAACCACTTATGATGGGCATACATGCACCATTTTTTTTTTTTAAACTGGTGATGATATCACCACCTACATTGCTGGATTTGCTGATTTACATATCGTGAGGGCAAACATTGTTGCTGTCAATATAAATAAACCAGTGCTGCAGCTGAATGGCATACTTGCTAAGCAAATGATTGATAACAATAAAACAGAGTAATATTACATTATAACAGTAACACATACCATACCTGGAAAGCAAATACCATAAAACATAAAACATTTTTTAATGCACTGTGTGCCTAAAAATTATATGCCGAAGCATGGGGGCACTCTGCCTCTAATGTTAGGAGCAAATTGCTCCTCCACCTCTGCCCCCATGCTTCGGCATATATGCTCCTTCTTTTTTTTTTATAACTTTATTATTATTATTTTTTTGCACTTTTATATAAACTGTAAATGTTCCAGATTAGGGTCTCTCAAAATGTGATGGCCATCTCATCTTTCGAGATCCTGCGTTAGTGTGCCCTAGGACTTTGTATTTCTGTACCCTATGCTAATACTCCACTAGTGTGTCGTGGCATTTGAAACAGTCACTGATTGCACAGATCAAGTTGGTCAGGACAGGAGGGACAATAAAAGGGGGTGTCATGCCTAAATCCGCATTTTCTTCTTTTCATCTTTGGGGTGTTCTTTGGGCAAGGGGTACTAGGGAGGATATACAGAAAGGGCCTCTCATGCAGCTGGTGTATAGCGCCGTCTGGAAACAGAGGGCTATGACAATCTCTTCCTGGAATTTTAGGAAGGAATCGTTTTGTCCCGAAGCTTTGTTTTAGCGCAAAAGCATTCAGCAGAGCCATTTGTAATAATACTTTTTTTATTTTTTTATACCAGCGTCTGGCCTTATGGGCAATTAGGCCCTCCCATGTTAAGGTTGTATTTGTGAACACAAAGGGGATTCTCCACAACACCAGTCGCCGTAGAAATTTGGACTGTCGTATCTACGAGAGGGGAGGACAGAACGAAAACATTCTGTGAATCCCTTTACTTCACTGCTAACAAATTACATTTCAAGAAGGATCTCTCCCCTCATCTAAGTCGGGACTCTACAAGCCGTAGGGGGAAGCCCCGGCGATTAGATCGTTTGGTGCCACATGCACCAATTCCACAATCAAGGTGACTAAAACAGGAGACTAAAAAGTGGCACGCATGTGTAATAATTGTGCACGTACAAGGGGTACCCCTTTACGAGTAAGGGTGACACCAAGTCCCACACAATCTTACCAGCACTCCCTATGTAGTCTGGGCAGTTCTCCAGCTCCATGTGACCATCTCTTCCCTCGTAAACCATAAAACTATATGTATGGCCTGTTGCCTTGTCACAGAGCTTATACATCTTGACCCCATATCTGGCACACTTGCTGGGAAGATACTGTTTGATAGACAAGTGGCCAGAAAATGTAATTGTGCACTCCCTCAACGCAGGCAACTTGATCAGGAGTAAACAAGGCTGCAAACTGCTGGTTGAAGTGGTTTACGAGGGGCCAAATTTTGTGGAGCCGATCGCATTCAGGGTCACCCCGAGGATGACAGAGTTCATTGGAATAGAAATGCATGAACTGCAAGATCAGCTCGTATCATGTCCTGGTCATGGAGGCAGAGAACATGGGCATGTGGTGAATTGGGTCAGTGGACCATTGTGTCCACCAGTTGTTCTTTTTAGTAATGCCCATGAGGAGGGATAGGCCCAGGAAGGTCTTAAATTTGGAAACCGTAATAGGTCTCCAATCCCTGGCAAGGATCAACTGGAGATTAGTGGCGATGAATTGACCAGCATACAAATTGCTTTGGTCCACAAAAGATTTATAGAGATCTGTGAAAAACGGCAAATAAAAAGTGACGTAAAATCAACTGTTTCCACCTGAATAACAGGTTGGCTAGTGAATGGACGAAGTAAGGGTGTTGCAGAAGTGGTGGGCTCCCAATTTGGACTGGCAAATGCAGCAGGGAAGGGCACTTATGGGACTTGCCACGTCCCCACGTAATACTGCAGTGCTGGTTTGACTATGTCCAGGATGTACTAGGCCGCTGATGCTTGCCAGTTCACCAGAAGGATAAGTGGCAATAGTACTGGCTTTCTGCTCCATACGAGAGCCCTGTGTTTCTTCCACCTCAGCAACAGCAGAACGGGGTCGGGTACACCTGACCTTGGCAGGGACCACTACTCCATTGTCGGAGCTATCTGTCAGGGTGCCGTTGCTGTCTACTGGTTGGTATTCTGAGCCAGAATCAAATGGGCGATTTCCTCTTCACTCATCTGTCAGGCTCAGAAACGTTTAGGCCTCTTCACTGGTGTACCTTCGATTGGACATTTTGGCCTCTCAATTTACTGATACATTAGTGAGACTCAAAGGGAAAAAAAAAAGCACCTGTCAGTGACTGCTTCAAACATTACCAAAAAAAAAATGTTAGCGCGCGCAGTGATCAGGCCTGACTCTGCAAACGCTGCAGTCAAGTGTTTAGTGTTTTGTAAGTGACAGTGATCGATTAATACTGCACTTGGGTGTGCTGGGCTGGGCGGAGGTGCTAGTGGCTATCTGGGGTGATCCTGCGAACACCCTAAACTACTGGGGACGCTAGTAAAAAATCTGATCAGATATTGATCTGTTCAGACACTATACTACTAAGCGAGGTGTATGTTGCGTGCGTGGGTGTTGGGGCTACTGGCACCATATGACACTGCCTGGGGCAACGCAGACCCTAATTGATGCTAAAACCTAACTGATATCACCTGCCGGGTGATTGGGGGTTAAACCTTTAGGTTATATACGGTGGGTGCCCTGACGCTATAAAAAAAAACTAGCTAACCACCGTCGCCCGTGACAGGTAATACGGTGATCACTGGTGACGGGGGTGATCAAGGAGTTAAGTCTTTATTAGGTCTAGGGACCCCCCCCCCCCCCCCCCCCCTCGCCTAAACCCTGCTATCTGGGCCTACCACTAAGTATCCTAACACAGATTTTTGTCACAAATGACACCAGTACAGTGATTAAAAAAATAAATAAAATATGAACACTGCACTGGTGCACTGGGTGACACAGTAACAGGTGGTGAAGGGGTTAACTAGGGGGGGGCGCGATGGTGGTGACAAGTGTGCCTATGTGTACTGTGCCAGTATGGTGCTGGTGCAACTTACTCTGAGATGTCTTCTCTCCTCTCTCTGGAATGGAAAAGTGTGTGCCTTTGTTTACGCTTGCACAGGCAGGGGAGGATTTAATTTGTCAAGATGGATCAACGGGTCCAGGCCAGAAATCATTGGGGTGGGCCTGGGGACTGATCGGTTCTGAAGCAAATCTGATCGTCGCCCCCTAGGTGGCCATACTCCCGACCTACAGCTACGACGTTTCACCCAGCCGAGGCAACCTGCTGCAGTATAACTGCGGAGGCTGGTCTGGAATTGGTTAAAGTAGCGCAGTGCCGTATTGCAAAAAAATGACCTGATCATGAAGGGGGGTAAACCTTCTGGGCTCAAGTGATTAACAGAGGCGTGCCTGGAATCTAACGGTTTTGGAAAACTCTTAAATCAGCAGGCTTATTTTAATGGGACTGTAAACTCGTTTTTTTTTTCACCTTAATGCATCCTATGGCAGTCACCGACCCCCTAGCCCCCCGTTGTACTTGCCTGACTGAGCCCCTTCAACTCTTCGGTGGGGCGTGCTGTCCCTCTTTCCATGGGGTCCCGGCTCTTGATTGGATAGATTGATAGCAGCACAGCCATTGGCTCCCACTGCTATCAGTCAAATCCAATGACGCTGGGGCCGAGCCTGGCATTCGTGTCTGTGGATGCAAATGCTGGACTCGGGAGAGCGCTTCTCCTAGAGGGTTATCTGATGCAGGGAGGACTGGCGAGAGCCGCTGGGGACCCCAGAAGTGGATGTTCGGGGCCACTCTGTGCAAAACGATCTGCACAGTGGAGGCAAGTATCACATGTTTGTCATTTTAAAAAGAAAATGATCCTTTACAATCACTTTAATGCCTCTATTGACGGATCTCTGAAAGCTAAGCTTTGCCAAGTATATTGGATGTTTTGGTATATAGCGTATAATGATCGAATTACTTTATTTCTTTTCTAGGGAAGCCTGTCATAGAGATATTGTCAATTTACAAGTGGAGATGATTAAGCAATTTCACTTGCAGTCGGTATGTATACAGAAATGTAGTTCATTCACCTAAATACATTTAAGATTATTGATGAATTGTTTTTTTGTTTTTTTTTTGTTAACATTGAGGAAGCAAAAAGAATGCTGAATGTTAGGTAATTACAAAATGTATTGTAGTATTAAATATGCCAAAGAAAGCAACACTAAGGAGACTTCTTGGCTCAGCATTTGTTCGAGAAAAGTATTGTCTTAATAAAGCCTAATATAAGCAGCTGTGAAAGAACCTGTTATTTAGAAATTGTATAGCTTTGCTTTCTAAGTAGCTTGTAAACAGTTCACTTATTTTATTGGCATGTGCTGCCACAAAAAAAAGTTCAGTTCACAGCATGTAAACACTGGTAAAAAAAATTGTGTGATGTAGATAAAAAAAAATAGCTTTTTGTAATATAGGATTATTTTAACCACTTCAGCCCCAGAAGATTTTACCCCCTTCCTGACCAGTGCACTTTTTACAATTTGGCACTGAGCTGCTTTAGGCCGGGTTCACATTGCAGCGATGCGGGAACGCCGCGAATCCGCTGCGGGTTCCCACATCGCATACCTCCCGGCGGCAGTTCACACTGCCCTATGCGAACTGCTTGGAGTGTCAGTGAAACGTTAATGACACCCCCAGATCAGTTCGCATATCACAGTGCGATCTGCAAACTCGGACAGGAATCGGATCGCATGGTGTGAACACCCATGCGATCCGATTCTGCTGCGGACCAAAAAAAGGGTCCTGTGCGAGTTTGGGCCGGGTGCGATGCGAATTCAGCCATACTATCTGTATGGCTGAACTCGCATTGCACAGAGATCGGATGTGATTTGCAGTGCGGTGCGAATCACATCCAGTTCTCGTCACCGCTGCAATGTGAACCCAGCCTTAAACACTATTGGCTCACGCGCTGTGGCGAATTCACCGCAAGTTTTATTTATTAAAATGCTTACCCTACACAGTCCTTACCCAAAGGCCTCGATGTGCAAAACAAAAAGACATTGACGTTAAAGAGGAGCTGCACCTTTAAAAAAAAAAAAATATATATTAAAAGCCAGCAGCTACAAATATTGCAGCTGTTGACTTTTAATAAATTGACACTTACCTGTCCCAGGGTCCAGCGATGGCGGCAGATGACGAGCATTCGCTCGTCTCTCCGCTGCCCCCACTGCCATCCTCTCTCGGGGATTTAGGAAGTGAAGCATTGTGGCTTCACTGCCCGGATCCCTACTGCGCATGCGCGAGTCGTGCTGCGCGTCTCCACTGGTTCCCGCTGTGTCCTGGGAACTGTGTTTCCCAGAACACAACGGGGGGGGGGGGGAGGGATCAGATGAGTGGAACTTCCACTTAAGGGTGGCGGTCCGCTTTAAAAGACCTTAGGAGAACCAACATGCCAGCATGAGAACATACAAAATAAAAGCCAGGAAGTCTGTCCATCACACCCCAACTAAAATTAACTTGTATAAAAAGTAAGATTTTCAATTTCTTTCGGAATTTCAAAACGTCATTCTCAAGCCTCGGTTTCAGAGGCAAGGAGTTCCAAAATTCAGCTCCTTGTACTTCACTCGTTCTCCCTCCACATGTTTTCTTTTTAAATTTTGGAATCTTCAGTATGGCCAAGTTTGCCGATCTCAAGGATCGTGTAGATCACTTTTATTGGTGACAGGAGAGGGCCCCTCCGCCACTTACCGGAGCCATCGCGTCCTCTCTCTGGCTTAATATGGAGACGAGTGAGGGAAAGATGGCTCCCACCCATCTCCTTACCATTACAGGGCGGAAGAGACGTCAAAACGTCACTTCTGCCCATAGCTCTTAGGCCCATTTCACACTGGAGCGCTTTGCAGGTGCTACAGCATTAAAAATAGCGCCTGCAAAGCTCCCTGAAACAGTCGCTGCTGTGTCTCCAGTGTGAAAGTGTGATTTCACACTGGAGTGGTGCGCTTGCAGGACGTTAAAAAAAAACAAAACAAAAAACCCTCCTGCAAGCAGCATCTTTGGAGGGGTGTATACACCGCTCCTTCACTGATCCTGCCCGTTGAAATCAAGCGGTGTTTTGCGGGCTGTTTTAACCCTTTTTTCGGGCCACTAGCGGGGGTTAAAACCGCATGGCTAGTGGCCGAATACCGCTGTTAAATCAACGGCAAAGCGGTGCTAAACACAGCGCCGTTTTACTGCCCATGCAGCTCCCGTCCGCCCCAGTGTGAAGGGGGGGGCCTTAGAGATGCTATATATATATATATATATATATATATATATATATATATATATATATATATATATATATATATATATATATATATATATATATAATGTATGTATGTGTATATATATATATATATGTGTATTGTATTTTTTATTATTGCATTTTAGTGTAAATATGAGATCTGAGGTCTTTTTGGGCGGTCGCTTAACATTTACAGAGGGGAGGGGCAGCATCAGTCAGGTATTTTAGATTTTACAAAGGGCCAAATTCCACAGCACAAGCGCACTGCTGCTGTTCATGTTTTTAAGGAACATGATACATTTTTTTTTGTTTTACAACTGCTTTAAGCGCGCCACCACTTGAAGCTTTTTCTAGAAGCTTTACGTTTCTCTGTGGATGGGCCGCCAGAACTCCCCTGCATAAAAAAAACTTGAACTTTTGCCCTTTTGAGGGATGATGTTCGTTTAGTAATGCCTTGGATAGCTTTATTCACAAGATCGTTGGTGGTAAGAGTACCCTACTGCCCTTGATGAAGGTGACAAAAGCATTGGGTCAAATTTTGTGAGGCAGCACAGTAGCTCGTTAATTCAAATCCCAACCAAGCCACTACCTGCCTGGAGTTTGCTTGTTCTTCTTGTGCCTGCGTGGGTTCTCTCCTTGTACTCCAATTTCCGCCCACATTTCAAAGAAATTATGGTAGGTTAGTTGGTTTTCTTTTCTCTTATATTGACCGACACAGCTCCTGTCTGTAACTAAATGGGTTGTATAGCCTGCCAATAGGAGAACAAGGCAAAATTGTTACACAATACACAGAACTTTAATCCCGCCCCTGGTGGGCGGACCCTGTGCTATCAACCCTCCTCACTGCTCCCAGCAGCTTCAGTTTTTATTTTGCCTAGTAAGGAGAATGACCTAGGAACCCTGCGGGCCCTCTCGGTCCATGTTTTTGCTGCAGGTTTGCTGCTTTTTTGTGCAAGATGAACGATCCTGAGATCTTCTATTAACTGCTGGCTGGGTGACAGGCTGGTTAATGACATCTTTGTAGTCTCCCCAGTCCGGCCATCGAGTGCGAGCAGGCCGCAGCTAAGGCTCGGCAGGCCACGACATGCCTCAACTCCAGAGGTGATCGTGAGCTTCAATGCTCCGGGGTATACATATGACTGGGCTACTGCTGTCTGGATCACAGTATACCAGGCCAACAGCTACCCTGTAACTGCGCAGGAGTAGGTCTGTGATGGAATGTCTTCCAGCTCTTCAGGACTGGTAAGTACGGCTCTCCCCGCCTCGATGGGGTGAGCAGCTGGGCATTCCCTGGGGGGGGTCGATTCTGGGGCCACCTCACTATCTTCTTTCCCAAGTCCCTATCACTCCTCCTTCCCCCCTCTGAGGGGGGTGGCTGCATGCGCTGCGGGCGGTGTGTGTGTGTTCGCTGTTTTCTCACCTGTGGGGGCTCTGTGCGGCTGGTGTTGGTCCTGGTCCCGGTCTGGGGAGTCCCTAAAGGTGTTTGCGGAGGTTGTTCTGGCTGTAAGCAGGCAGCACTTTTTTATTTTTTGTTCCGTCACCGCATGGCGCCATCTGGCGGCCATCTTGGATATGGGAAAGCTGATATTCCCCTGGTGAGCTTCAGCAGCCATTTTGCTTAGGATTTCCTATTGGTTTCATTGGTGGCCATTTTCTTGAAGCCTGAGCGCTTTTTTCGCCATTCTCTTGTGGCAGCATTACATTTGCTCTCACTTGCTTTTTCCTGTGTCCACTGTGTGTACAGGACGCTGGATTGTTCTTTGCTGAACGCTGAAGCTAGCTCTGCAGAACGTTGCACTGCTGTTTATAGCTGCTGCTGACAGTTTTCTCCTCTCTGCAACTGGGAACCTCCTAGGGACTACAGGCACTTCTTGTGGCTTTCACAGCACGCCCCAGGGTGGTGAGTCTAGCGCTAAGTACCCCCCCATCCCCCTACGCGGTGGCAGCAGAAGGGTGGGACCTTCACTGTCCTAAGTCCCCTTGCAGGTGGCAGACAGGCTAGGGTCAGCATGGCTTCAGAAACTGGTGTTTCTTCCCCCGAAATCCAGGCTATAGCAACCGGGTCACCTGCGGTTAGCGCGGTGTACATGGACACCCTGACGGCGGTCCTTGACTCCTATGTTGCTAAGATAGAGGCGGCACGTGGCAGGAAAGGTGCATGTAAGAGGCCCCTGCCCCCCCCCCCCCCCCCGTCCTCTGGGGAGAGCTCTGATGTTGACTTGGGCCCTGCTGCGGCTAGAGACCCCTGCTCTGACCTATCAAACGTGGCTGACCAGGACCGTTTGGACAGCGAGGATGATTCAAGGCGCTTGTTGGAGCACTTATCACAGCTGTGCGTGATACCCTGAAGATTTAGGAGCCAGCGGATTCCTCTGCTGATTTACTGGTCCCTTTTGGGTCCCGCAAGCCAGCGCGTTCACCTAAGGTGTTCCGGTATTTGACTTATTTTGACAAATTCATCTACAGGCAATGGGGTCGCCCACAACGGACCTTTCTGGTCCCCAAAAATTTGGCGGTGCGTTACCCATTTGAGGAAAGACTTCTCAAAAAGTGGTCGGCTCCTCCGGTCGTGGACCCCCCAGTATCTCGGTTAAATAAAGTAACCAGGATCCCGGTTGAGGGGACTCCTGCATTCAAGGATCCCACAGACAGGAAGGCCCAGGCAGTGGCTCGTTCCTTGTTTACGGTTGTGGGGTCAGCCGTGCGACCTGTACTGGCATCCGCACTGGTGTCGCAGACACTGACTGAGTGGGCAAAACTTTTTCACCCCGAATTGGGAGAGCAGAACGCCTCCCCTGTCTGCGTGGAACTAGCAGACCAACTAGTGCATGGCCTTAAGTACGTTTTGTGACACATCCCTGGATAGTCTCCCCCTGTTATCCAAGGCTTCAGTGTCAGCTGTGGTGCTGAGGCGCCTCATTTGACTGAATGCTGGTCTACTGACCAGACATCCAAGAAAGCCCTGACGGATCTTCCCTTCCTTGGCAACCGGCTCTTTGGAGCCTCGTTGGATGACTTTATTAAGAATGCCACGGGTAGTAAGAATACACTACTCCCACAGGCCAGGAAGGCTAAGGAGCCACGCTGCAGGCAAGGGCCCTCTTTTTCCGCTCACAATCGGCTTCGGCAAAACGCCCCCAGCCCGACAGGATGCCCACGGACGGTCAGAAACATCCCCGGAACCGCAAGCCTAACAAGCCTGCACACAAGTGCTATCGCATGAAGGTTTGCCCCACCCACTTTTCGGTTGGGGGGTCTTCTTCGGGAGTTTGCAGCCCTGGACCTCCTGGTTATCCGACCAATGGGTCTGCAATCTGATTTCCACAGGCTACAAAATGGTTTCTCTCTTGGCCGCCAAACAGATTCTTCCCCTCCAGCATACCCGTGTCCCCGGTTCGCCGGGAGGCCCTGTTAGGGGCAGTGAGGGACTTGCTGAATCAGGGGGTGATTGTACCGGTATCGGACGCTTCCAGGGGTTCTACTCCAATCTGTTTGTGGTTCCAAAGAAGGAAGGGGGTACGTCCAATCTTGGACTTGAAGGCCCTCAATCGCTTTGTAAAACTGTAGAGGTTCAGAATGGAATCCGTTCGCTCAGTAGTCGCTGCACTCCATCAAGGGGACTTCCTGGCGTCCTTGGACATTCAGGATGCTTACCTGCACATACCCATATGCCTTCGGCATCAAAAATGTCTGTTTTTGGCAGTTGGGGAAGCCCACTACCAGTTTGTGGCTCTTCCTTTTGACCTGGCATCAGCCCCCCATGTCTTTACCAAAGTACTGGCTCCAGTGTTGGCGTTGCTGAGACAGCGCGGGATCGCGATCGTGGGTTACCTAGACGATCTCCTCCTGAGAGCTTCTTCCGCCTGAATTAGAGGAGGCTGTGGCGATCACCTTGCAGACCCTGCAAGAATTTGGGTGGCTGTTGAACCTAAAGAAGTCGGTAGTTGTACCGACTCAGCGTCTGGGGTTACTGTTGGTTTCCAGGGAAGCGAGGGTTTTTCTCCCCTCAGACAAATTGAGGACTCTCAGATCGGCAGTCAATCTACTGATGAGCCGCAAGTGGTCGTCGCTCCGCTTTTGCATGCGAGTACTGGGGCTCATGGTAGCCCCCTTCGAGGCGGTACCTTATGCCCAGTTCCACACCAGAGTCCTGCAGAATAAGATTTTGATGCAGTAGGACAAATCTCCGTTGTCCCTGGATCGACCGATCCAGGTGAGCCAACCAGTCAGACTCCATTATTTGGTTGTTGAGGTCCCCGGCGATTCAGTCCGGGAAATCGTTCCTTCCTCTGACATGGACGATGATCACTACGGACGCCAGTCTGTCCGGCTGGGGTGGAGTGATGGGGATTCAGTCTGCTCAGGGCCTCTGGTCGGCGGAGGAATCCATTTTGCCGATCAATCTGCTTGAATTGAGAGCGATCAGGCTGTGCCTCCACACATGGTCGATGAGTCTTCAAGGGTGTCCGATCAGTATACATTCAGACAACGCCACGGCTGTGGCGTAAATAAATCACCATTGCTCACTTGCTTCGGTGGGCAGAGCGACACATACCGGCCTTGTCGGCCATTTACATCCCAGGGGTGGGAAATTGGCAGGCAGGCTATGTGAGTCAACAGATGCTGGACCCAGGAGAATGGGCATTGCATCCGGAGATGTTCAGGCTGCTGTGCCTGAGGTGGGGCACACCAGATGTTCATCTATTGGCCTCCCGTCTCAATCGGATGGTACCGAGATTCGTGTCCAGAACAAGAGATCCATGGGCAGACGTGCTGGTGGCTCCGTGGGATCTGTACTAGCTGATCTACGCTTTTCCTCCACTAAAACTGTTGCCACGCCTGCTGCGCAGAGTGGAAGCTGAGGGGATCCCAGTGAATCCTGGTTGCCCCAGATTGGCCTCAGCGGGCCTAGTACACAGACCTGGTGCGTCTAATGGCAGACGCTCCCTGGCGACTGCCATTGTGGCAGGACCTCCTATCTCAAGGTCCAATCTTTCACCCTGCTTTACCATCGCTTGCTTTAACGGCATGGCTGTTGAAAGCCAGGTATTGAGGAACCGGGGTCTGTTGGACTCGGTGATCCCAACTATGTTGAGGGCGCGGAAATCTTCTTCCGGGAAGATTATACCATCGTACTTGGAAGGCCTATATCTCCATGTGTGAGGAGAAAGGGTGGCATCCGCGCTCTTTCTCTATATCCAGGATCCTGCTGTTTCTTCAGCAAGGTGTAGACCAGAAGTTGGCGTTGAGCACCATGAAGGGGCAAATTTCAGCTTTGGCTGTTTTTTTTTTTTTCTAGCGACCCCTGGCGTCTCACTCATTAGTGAGTACCTTTGTTTAGGGGGTTCGACATGTAGTCCCTCCGGTGCGTCCTCCATTACATCCGTGGGATTTGAACCTGGTGATGGCGCATCAGAAGCCACCGTTTGAGAAGATCAGGGAGATTCCCTTGTTGACCCTTAAACAGAAAGTGGTCTTTCTAGTGGCCATCACATCGGCCAGGAGGGTTTCGGAATTGACTGCCTTGTCATGCAAGTCACCTTATCTGGCCATCCACAGGGATAAGGTGGTGTTGTGTACACAACCATCCTTTCTACCAAAAGTGGATCAGACAGATTGTAGTCCAAGCCTACGCCTTGAATGGCCAGGTGCCCCCCTTTCCAGTCACGGCCCACTCTACAAGAGCAATCGGAACGTCTTGGGCCTTCCGACACCAAGCGTCTGTCGCTCAGGTGTGTAAGGCGGCGACCTGGTCGTCTGTCCATACGTTTACCAAGTTCTACAAGGTAGACATCAGTGCATCGGCTGATGCTTGTTTTGGCCACAAAGTTTTGCAGGCGGCCGTGTAGTTGCAATTGAGTTTTTTTCCTGTTTTTTCGGTAAAAACGCAGTCGTTTTGTTAATGCTCTGTTGCATTTCCTCGGGGATCACTCCTGTTGAGGATACCCGGTTATATGGTGGAGTTTTTCCACACACTGCTGTTTTTGTGTGGGTTTAGTTTCACTAGTTCCCACTTGCCATGGTGGATGAAGTTTTTATGCTGTTTTTTTTCCCACCCCTCATTTGGCACTGCTTGGGGACGTCCCATTTCGTTATAGAGAGGAGCTGTGTCAGTCGGTGAATATAAGAGAAAATAGGATTTTTGTACTCACCGTCAAATCCTTTTTTCTGTAATTCACAGACCGACACAGCACCCACCCCTCCTTTTTTCTACGTTATACTGCTTGTTGATGTACTAAAGCTGCTGGGAGCAGTGAGGAGGGTTGATAGCACAGGGTCCACCCACCAGGGGCAGGATTAAAGTTCTGTGTATTGTGTAACAATTTTGCCTAGTTCTCCTAATGGCAGGCTATACAACCCATTTAGTTAGAGAGGAGCTGTGTCGGTCGGTGAATTACAGAGAAAAGGATTTTACGGTAAGTACAAAAATCCTATTTTTCCTATATCATGGGACACAGACAGGCTAATATTCATTACCTGCTGGGTTATACCTCATCTCCAGGTGAATGGACTCTGGTAGACCAAAGGTCTTGAGACAGAAAGGGATCCCCTATATAACCCCTCCCATACAGGAAGAAAGGAGTTTACCAGTGTCTGCAAGGTGGATGGCACGGTTGTTTGAGCTTTCTGAGCTCCAGTTCTCTAGTCCCACGAACGGTTCTTAAATTAATCATGGGATTGACCGATCTGATCCATTTGATGCAGGCTTTATATGCTTAGATAAATGGTACCCGAGCCTCGCAAAGAAGACGCAAGATCCTGCAAGGTTTTGCCTGTAATGCGGCCTCCATGCTCTGAACCCTGCTAAGTGGAATCCTGGACGCTACAGCACTAAGGCATTCCTGCAGGGTGCTGTACAGGTCCAAGGGAGTGGTCCCTAAACATGAAAAGGGTACCCAGTCCTTGAAGGTCCTCGAGTGACAGGAACCCACCGTGAAGATTGGGCTCTTAGCCGTTGTGCCTACAGTCAATGCTGCTGCTTCACCCTTTATCACTAAGTATGAACTGTCCTCAGCCCTACCTGGGTTAGAGCACAGGATTGCCTCCATCCCGCAGGGTGGCAAGAAGCGTGACAGATCGCCCTCCCTGGAGCCTCCTAGTTTGGAGCAGGAATGAGTTGAGGATGGAGAAGAGCTAAACGCTCAGGATTCTGTGGAGAGCCTGGCGGATGAGTTTGCTACCGAGCAATCTGGACAAGAAGATATCCAGTTTATGTCTGCCTCTGTCGCAGAGGCTTTTCATTCTGACTCTGGCCAAAATGGTTTGTTCTACCTTTAGGTTGCCTTTTGCAGAGATGACTGAGCCCCCCTGGTTACCTTGGGATCCCTGAGGCCTCACAGGCTTTCCCCCTACACCCCCTGCTTGAACAGGTGGTGTATGCTGACTGGTAACATCCTGGGAGGATTTTGTTCCTCTTAGGAGGTTTTCCTTTTTATATCCCATGGATGAATTGTTTGTTAAATAAGGGAGCATGTCAGCCATAAATGCAGAAGTCTCTTCCTGAAACAAGAGCTTAACTTGTCCGGTAGATAACGCACACGACTTAAAAGACCCTGTTGACAAGAAATTGGAGTCATTATTAAATTCTTCCTTTTCTTTGGCCAGTTCAGCTTTTCAGCCAGTTGTTGCAGCAATTGATATCTTCCAGTCCCTAAAGGATCAGATCAGATGGCCTGAAAGGCCTAACCAGTAGGATTATCTGCCTGAAAATAAGACCAATATTCCTCGAGCACTGTGTTTTTGTTCTTGGCGCCTTAAAATGATTCAATACAGCATGTTTCTCATTTTGCTCTTTTGTCTGTACATGTGGACAGACTTTTGTGGCTTAAGAACTGGTCAACCGAGCTTCCTTGTGAAAAGTTATTGGCAGGTTTCCCCTTTCATGGGGAATGTTTATTTGGTGATCGTTTGGATAAATATATACAAAAGATTTCTGGAGGGAAGAGTGCTCCCTGTGAAGAAAAGCACCAGGTATCCCTCATTTAAGACTTCAGGGACTGCTTCCTCAAATGACTCGGCGCCAAGGCAATTCCTCCACCAATAGGGCCAGGGGCAAAGGCCAAGGCCAGAAAAAGCCCTGGGTCCAAAATTCTTCTAAACCCAGCACCAAGCCTTCCTTTTGAGGGGACGCCTCCACTCCATCAGGTGGGGGGAAGGTTGCTGCACCTTGCGGTAATTTGGAGAACAACAGATCAGGGTGAGTGGGTCACCTCAATTATATCCTGTGGTTACAAGCTGGAGTTGGGGGGGGGTTCCCCTCTCAGGTTATCTGGACGACCACCTGCTCAGAGATCACTCATTGCAGGCTCTAGTACAGGGCATAACATGCACAGTGCGGTATTTGAAAAGCTTAGGCTGGATCAGGAATACCGAAAATTGGAGTGACTGGTGCCAGCAGTGTGTATTCAATTAGGGGGTGGGTTAGGTGGGATTTTGGGTTAACTAAAAGGTAAGCTTGCAATAATCTTAATGCTGTGTATAGCTCGGTCTTTGTGTTAACTATGGTTGAGATGAAGATTTCTGAGAGCTGTGAATATTCTTTTTAATTTTGTACTTGAAAGTTTAATAAAAATGATTAAATATAAAAAAAAAAGGGGGGGGGGGGGAATACCGAAAAGTCAGCCTTGATACCAGCTCAAGGTCTAAAGTATTTAGGTCTGATCCTAGATACGGTCCAAGCAAGAGTATTCTTGCCACCCGCAAGGATCTGTGCCCCGAAGGATCAGGTGCATCCGATAAGGGGCACCAGACAACCCTACTTTCGGCTCTGTATGTTCCATTTCAAGCCTCTACAGCAAGACATCTTGTTGGCTTGGAACGGGAGAGGACCGGCCTTGGATTATCCAGTGTTCTTATCTCCTCGGGCACGATTAAGCCTGAACTTGTGGTTGCAGGATCAGAACCTACAAAAGAGAAGAGCCTTCCTCCCGGTAACGTAGAGAATACTGACTGCAGATACCAGTCTCTCAGGCTGGGGAGCGACCCTAGAGGGGCTCACAGCTCAAGGTAAATGGTCAAGATCAGAACAGATCTGTTCCACCCCAATTTACAGTCTTTAAATTTGACGGCATGGCTATTGATGCCAGGGTGTTAAAGAACTGTGGTATCTCGGGACAAGTGGTGTTTACCCTAGTGAATGCTAGAAAAGCTGTCACTAGGAAGCTCTATCATAAGGTCTCTAAGACTTGTATTGCTTTGTGTGAAGCCAGAAAATGGCATCCTCGGAAATATGTGATTGGGAGAATTCTCTTATACAGTCAGCTGTGGAAATCAAATTGGCTTTCAGTACAATCAGAGGGAACGTTTTAGCCCTATCAGTATTCTTCCAAAGGCCTTTAGCCTCCCTTTCACTGGTCCAAACCTTTATACAGGGGGCAATTCACTTGCTTCCCCCCATTAGGTCACCTATGTGTCCTTGGGACTTGAACTTGCTGTGTTACAGAAACAATCATTTGAACCTATCAAGGAAATTCCATTAGACTTGCTGTCACGCAAGCTAGCCTTCCTAATGGCTATCCTCTCGGATAGAAGGGTGTCGGAGTTGGCGGCCCTTTCATGCAGGGAACCATACTTGATCCGCCCCCGCAACAGGGTCACGTTACAACCTGTTCCATCCTTTGTGCCAAAAGTGGTGTCGGCCTTTCATTTAAGTTGAGATATTATTTTGCCTTCTTTTTACTCTCAGCCTCGTTCAGTGGAAGAGAGACGACTGCATTCTTTGGACATTGTCCGGGCAGTCAAGGTTTATTTGTCTAGATCTGCGGAGATCCAAGGATCAGACTCCTTTTTTGTTTTAACAAAGGGGACCAGAGAAGGGGCAGGCAGCTTCCATTGCCAATTGGGTCCCTCAATTGGACATTTAGGCCTATAGTCTGAAATGTAAAGCTCCTCCCTTTTAGGGTGAGGGCTCATTTTACCAGGGGGATAGGAAACTCCTGGGATTTTCGCCGTCGGGTATCTGTGGGTCAGATTTTTAAGGCTGCTACCTGGTTTTCAGTGCATACGTTCACAAAAGTTTATCAAGTGTATGTTTGAGCAGCTAAGGGTTCGACTTTCGGCCGCGGTGTACTACGAGCTTCTGTATAAGGTCTGATGGCTGTTGTTTGGCAGGGTGTCTCCCTCCCCTCAAGGCTATTGCTCTGGGACGTCCCAGCAGGTAATGAATATTAGTCTGACTCTGTGTCCCATGATGTACAGTGCCTTGCAAAAGTATTGACCCCCCCCCTGGCATTTTTTGTGTTGTAGCCTCACAACCTGGAATTAACATGGATTGTTTGAAGATTTGCATCAATTAATTTACAGAACATACTTACAAATTTGAAGATGTTTATTTTTTTTTGTTTTTATTGTGAAGCAAACAACAAATGGGACAAAATAATAGAAAAAGTCAATGTGCAGAACTATTCACCCCCCTAAAGTCAATACTGTAGAGCCACCTTTTTGTGGCTATCACAGCTCCAAGTCGCTTTAGATAAGTCTCTGAGCTTGCCACATCTTACCACTGGGATTTTTGCCCATTCTTCCTTGCAAAACTGCTCCAGCTCCTTCAAGTTGGATGGTTTGCGCTTGTGAACAGCAATGTTTAAGTCTGATCACAGATTTTCTATTGGATTGAGGTCTGGGCTTTGACTAGCCCATTACAACACATTTACATGTTTCCCTTTAAACCACTCAAGTGTTGCTTTAGCAGTGTGTCTGGGGGCATTGTCCTACTGGAAGGTGAACCTCCATCCTAGCCTCAAATCACACACGGAGTGGTACAGGTTTTGCTCAAGAATATCCCTGTATTTAGCACCATCCATTTTTCCCTCAATTCTGACCAGTTTCCCAGTCCCGACTGCTGAAAAACCACTGGGATGGTGTTCTTTGGGTGATGTCATGTGTTGGGTTTGTGCCAGACATAGCGTTTTCTTTGATGGCCAAAAAGTTTGATTTTAATCACTTCAGACCAGAGCACCTTCCTCCATACATTTTGGGGGTCTCCCACGTGCCTTTTCATAAACTCAAAACGTGCCATTTTGTTTTTTGCTGAAAGTAATGGCTTTCTTCTGGCCACTCTGCCATAAAACCCAACTTTATGGAGCGTATGGCTTATTGTCGTCCTATGTACAGATACTCCAGTCTCTGCTGTGGAGCTCTGCAGCTTCTCCGGGGTTACCTTAGGTCTCTGTGCTGCCTCTCTGATTAATGCCCTCCTTGCCCGGTCCGTGAATTTTGTTGTGCGGCCATCAGGTTTGCTGTTGTGCCATGTTCTTTCCATTTGGTTATGATAGATTTGATGGTGCTCCTAGGGATCATCAAAGATTTGAATATTTTTTTTTATTTTCTTACATCAGGGGACACAGAGCCATAGTAATAACTGTGGGTTATATCGGTATATCTGGTGCTGGACACTGGCACGCCCCTTAAGGCGTGAACTTCCCCCATATAACCCCTCCCATTACTGGGAGTCCTCAGTTTTTTCGCCAGTGTCTAAGGTGTTGGGCACGTGTAAGGATGTGTGTGCTGAGCTCCAGGGGCAGTAATCCTTTGAGAGCCAGCCATCCTGACCGGATCTGTTCTGATGTCTAATGGACTAAATAAATGGTACCCGGGCCTCGTCATCCGAAGACACAAGGTTTTACTTCGGAATGCTTTTAAGTTGGGCCCTGGGATCCAATACTCTTTGGTAGTAAGGACAATAAAAGTTTACTGGCAGGGTCTTCTCGCAGGTCCAGGATTGCGGGATTATCTGAGTGTACCCCTGTTCCTGAAGGTTTCCTTTCAAGGTCTCTGAGCCTACCGTGAAGGGCGAAGATCGTTTGTTTTGTTTTTGTCACCACTGGAGGCTGTAATGAGCACTCACCATTCTGACGCTGTTTCTTGAAACGGCAGAAGCTCCACTCTCCTCTCGGTTCATGCCAGCTCAGACCCTCAGGTGAAGAGGGTTCTGATCACTTCCTGGGCCCCCAGATTGGCGATTTTGATCTATTTGAATGCCAGCCAGTTGCCTCTTTTTCTTAAAAAAAAAAAAAAAAAAAAGGAAAATGTTTTTTTTTTGGGCAAGTCATGGCTGCTCGCCGAGCGGAGGATTTACCCCCCGCCGCCCGCCATGATGCCGGTGCTCACGCGGGAGTTTCGTTTCCCTGTTTGAAACAGGAAAAGGGGGGTTTTCGTGCGGGGGTGTGGCTAAACGGCGTCAGACGCCGGCCACACATGTAGGAAGTAGTTAAAGCTCTGTAAGAGAAGCTACTGCCTGGCGGTGGAGGGACAGAGCAGTGTGGTTGCTGGTCAGGTTTGGTGACACAGGCATTTTCTTTTCGACAACATTGTACTGTAAAGCTAGGACTAATAGCAGTTATTGAACTGTACTATAGCCTAGCAAGTGAAACATTCTTTTGCTGGTACTGCCTCTGCTTTGTACTGTAAGCTATGAGTGACAAAGGGTCCAGGAACTACTCTTGGGGTTCTAAGGGGTTAATTGTATACAACAAACTAAAAACCCTTCCAAAAGAATGTCTGTCTTTCTCCCCCGAGAGGTAAAAAAAATACAGCCAGTCAGATGAAGCCGTCAAAGGTAGAACACTTCTGTCTCTGTGTATTTCATACAAACAGGTTTTTCTTCTACCATTTAAAAGATTATTGCTATGATGTCTCTCCATAGTAGGACTAAACATAGCAGATTCCCATCTAGTCCTCTGGGCCCTTTTGTTGAGGTGCAGCAGGCTGGGGATCAGGTAGATCTTCTCAGATATTGGAAAATACTTATTTTTCCTCTTCAGAGGATCCTAACAGGGAGGGAGTAGCCGCACAAGTCAGGTGTTTGTCTACTCCCTTACTTAATCTTTTTGTTGCCGGCCACAGGCTCTTGAGGTATCTACCTCTAATAGATTTCATTTGAACCTCCCCCACCTGGGGATGTTTTTTCCTATTCATGCATAACTTCTATAATCTGAATGAGAACCTTTCTATGAAAGAAATGGGAGGTTCCAGCTATTAATGCTGCAATCACCTCAGTGAGCAGAGTCTCACATGTCCAGTGGATAATGCACTGATGTTAAAGGATCCAGCAAGTTAAGGTTGGATTTTCCTTTGAAAGACTGGATGTCTTTTGCAGTTCTGGTTGCAATTGGAGTATCTCAGTGATTTCTTCATTTTTTATTTTTTCCTCTAGGTTACTTCTAGAGTTTCAAGAGCCCGGATGGCCCAGTCGGCTTTCGATCTGAGGGTTCAGGTCCTGTTTGGGTGCTGCCTGTGGGGTCCTTGGGGCTGCTGATGCGGCAGTCTTTATGGAAGAGTGTCCATCTCCTCAAAGAATGCTCATAATGTTCCAGAAAAAAAAAAAGAGAAAGAAAGAGAAGTGTCTCTTTCTGGTCTCTGGATCAGCTGTTATCCCAGTGGGTGATATCAGAGATTCCCCTAGTGGAACCGGGGTTTTTGGATCAAACTTTGCTCGGCTCTGGGACCTTAAAGAGAGGTAAGACCCACTTTAGATTTGAATCGGCACTTAAACATCCGATCCTTTCATAATTCGGCTGTGTCTAGGGATAAGCTCAGGCGTGTTCGCATGAAACACATGCAGAGCCCGCCAGGAAGTTGGCACAGCGCTGCGCTAATCACAGGCAGTGAGACATTGCTCAATCTCTGCAACCGCACATCGGGGCAATGTATCACTACCTGTGATTAGCGCAGAGCTGTGCCGACTTCCTGGAGGGCTCTGCACGTGTTCCATGCAAACACGCCTGAGCTCATCCCTAGCTGTGCCCATCCTGCAAGGAGGGGAGTTGCATATCTCCTTGTGCCAAAGTTTCCCACTTACCAGAAATCTCTGCGGTTTGAAATATAAAATTATTTTCATCAATCGTGGCACTGCCATTTGGCTTGGCCACAGCACTACGAGTGTTCTGAAAGATTCTGGCACCTCCTTTAGCCAAGTTAAAGGCTCAAGGCATAGCGGCCCTAGCCTATTAGAATATCTACTTTGAATAGATCATTCAGTCTCAGGTCTAAAACCAGAGTCTGATCTCAGCTGTAGATAGCTGAAATCTCTAGGTTGGATTCTCAGCCTAGGAAGATTCTCCTTAAAACCATCAAGCAGGATACCATACAGAAGAAGGTATTCTTACCCCAGACTTGAATCTGTTCCATTGTAGGACTAATTCAACTTATCAGGAAAGGAAAATTCCTTCATTTTGGCTGCAGGAGATTTTTAGGGAAAATGGTGGCCTCCTTCAAGGCTGTCCCTTACGCGCAGTTTTATTCAAAGACTGCTTCAAGACGCCATCCTGTTGGTCTGGAATAAAGAGGATTCAGGCCTTGTTTATTTCCAATACACTGGGTTACCAACATAGGTCAGAGCCTAAATTGGTGGTTGTTATCCAGCAGGAGGGAAAATTCTCCTGCAAGGTGTTAACAACAGATGCCAGCCTTCTAGACTGGGGAGCAGCCCTGGAAGAAGATTCAGTCCAGGGGAGATGGTCCAGGTTAGAGCACCATGCCTATCAACTTTGTTGGAAGTTTCAGGTCATACATCTGGCCATAGAATCTTGGTGGTTTGACCAGATTACAGTCAGATCCTACGGAACTGTGGCTTACATCGATCACCAGGGGAGGCACGAGAAGTCCTGCAGCCCAAAAAGAGGTGAATAATGTTCTAGCTTTAGCAGAACACAACACTCCTCGCCTATCAGCAATTTTAATATTTCAGGCGTACTACTTGAGACGCCAACAATTATTTCCGAGAGAATGATCTCTTTACCCCATCTTCCTAGCAGTATGTCAGATGGGGTACTCCGGACATGGACCTATACGCGTCCAGATTCATTAATAAGGTTGACAACTTTATGCCAAACAAGGGGTCCGCTAGCAGGCAGAAAAGACGCACTAGTCTTCCCAGCTCTGCTACTTCTGCGCCTTCTCCGCAGGATTAAGCAGGAACAGAAGGAGGTGATTCTAGTGGCCCCAGCGGATCCCAGAAGATCTTAATTTATTGAGATCATAAAGAGGGCAGTTGAAGTCCTTTGGACTCTGCCATTATAGCCAGACCTTCTTGCACAGGGTCCGGTATTTCATCCTACTTTACGGACAAGGAGTTTTACAGGTTTGACTGTTGAATCCCACTCTAAAAGATCATGGGTGATCTCCTTTAGTAGTGTCTACTTTGACTAATGCCAGGAAGCCGGCTTCCATAATCACTTACTATAGAATCTGCAAGGCATAGGTTCTTGGTATGGATCCAGGGGTTGGCACCCCAGAAAGTATGGCAATAGGCAGGATTCCTGCATATGGGATCTGATATGAAGCTGGTCTTGACTTTTATCAAGAGCCAGATCCAGGCCGTGTCGATGTCTCTTCCTACGGCCTCTTGCTTCCCACTCTTGGTTCGTAGCTTATTCAGGTGGTAACACGGTTTATTCCCCCTATCAAGGCACCTCTAAATCCTCAGGATTTAAAATTGGTCTTGTTGGCTTTGTTAAATCAGCCGTTTGAACCATACAAGAAATTCTCTTGGTTCTTTGACAAGAAAGATGATCTTTTTTGCTTGCCATTTCTTCTGCTAGAAGAGTATTGGAACTAATGGCTCTGTCATATAAGAGCCATATTTCATCATGCATAAGGACGAGGTGGTTTGATGTCCTCATCCTGAATTCTTACCAAAGGTGGTAATAGGTTTTCATTTAAACCAAGATGATATTCTTCCTTGTTTCTCCCCAGATTAAGGCTTCTGGGAGAGAAAGCACTACAGTCTCCTGATGTAGTAAGAGCAATCAGAATCTATTTAAGGGCGACCGCTCAGCTTCCCAAAACACAGGTTTTGTTTGTACTGCCAGAGGGTCCAAGATATGGACAAGATCCACTATTTTCCAAAATGAATTTAAGTGATTGATCAAGCTTCAGCTTAAAGAAGAAAATTATTCCTTCTCATATTAAAAGCACATTCATCCAGGGCGATTAGTGCCTCTTGGGTGGTGCATCATCAGGCCTCTATGGCTCAGATCTGTAAGACCGCAACATTGGTCTTTGGTTCAGACGTTTATCCAATTTTTTTCAAATCGATATTAAAGGTCATGAGGATATTGCCTTTGGGCACAGCATACACTGCAGTATGAGTCCTCTGGCCTCCTGTTTCCTTTATTCTGTCCCCCCCCCCCCCCCCCCTTCAGTTGCCATTGCTATTGGACGTACCACATGGTTATTACTATGGCTCTGTGTCCCCTGATGTAAGAAAAGAAAATAGAATTTTTAAAACCGCTTACCTGTAAAATCCTTTTCTTTGCTGTACATCAGGGGACACAGGTCCCTCCCTTCTTCTTATACACTTTGATTGCTTGGCTACAAAACTGAGGACTCCCAGTAATGGGAGGGGTTATATGGGGGAAGTTCACGTCTTAAGGGGCATGCCAGTGTCTAGCACCTGATATGCCGATATACACCCACATAGTTATTACTATGGCTCTGTGTTCCCTGATGTACATCAAAGAAAATGATTTTAGAGGTAAGCTGTTTTAAAAATCCTATTTTTTATAACCTAACCCTGACTTGTACTTCTCAACAACATTGTCCCTTACTTGCTTGGAGAGTTCCTTGGTCTTCATGGCAGTGTTTGGTTAGTAGTGCCTTTTGCTTCGGTGTTGCAGGCACTGGGGGCCTCTCATAAAGGTGTGTGTGTGTATATGTAATGATGGATCATGTGACACTTAGATTGCACATAGGAGGACATCAATTCACTAATTATGTGACTTCTGAAGGTAAGAAGGTCAGAGCTTTTTATGGGCTTCATAACAAAGGGGGTGAATACGTAAGCATATACCAAGTATTCATTTTTTTATTTCTGAAAAATAGTTTTATGTATATATTTTTCTAATTTTACTTCACCAACTTAGACTATTGTGTTCTGATCCATCACATTGAATTCAGATTAAAAAAGATTTAACCAAAGGCTGTAATGTAACAAAATAGGTAAAAAGCCAAGGGTGGTAAATACTTTTGCAAGGCACTGTATGAAAAAGAAAATTAGGATTTTTTTTCATCATAATTACCTGTAAAATCCTTTTCTTTGAGTACATCATGGGACACAGAGGTCCCTCCCCTCTTTTTGAGGATTCAGTGCTTGCTACAAAACTGAAGTACTTCCTGTATGGGAAGGGTTATAGGGGATCACTTCCTGTCTAAAGTCCTTTTTGGCCTTCCAGTGTCCACTCACCTGGAGATGAAGAATAACCCAGCAGGTAATGAATATTAGCCTAACTCTGTGTCCCATGACATATTAAAGGGAAAGAATTTTAAAGGAAAGTATGACAAAAGAATCAAATTTCTGTCTAAATTGGCCTCCGTATATTTTTACGTTGGGGTCCCTAGCATCTTGAGGGCAGGGACTGATGTGCATGTACAATATATATGTAAAGAGCTGTGTAAATTGATGGTGCTATATAAGTAACTAACAAATTTAAAATAAAAATTCTTCGTCATCCCTCCCAGACCTTTAGCCCTTTGTCTGAGTCTGGGAGTCCGTTCCCTAGAAAGCAAGACTTCAAACTCCTCCAAGCCTTGACACAAGTCCACTTCCCAGTAAAGGTATGCCCCCACCTATTCAAGTGCAGAGATGTATGAACCCAGGAAATTTAGGATCAGTACGTTTTACACCTTGTGTCCGGAGGCTACAATCTGAAGTTATGCACGTTTCCCACACAAAGGCAGATCTTGCTGCCCTAGGGCAGATTTACTCCAAATGATTTACTTTTCCCAAGCCAAAGGTGCCCCATTCTTGAATTGAAGGTTCTTATGCAATCTGTTCTGATTGCCACCCTTTATCTGAGAGAAGGCCACGATTCTGGCTCTTTCGGACTAGGAGATTTTTACTGTGGGCTGTCAAGACACTTTTCTTAAGGTGACAGTCAGTGTGGTCCTGTTTGACAGTGTCTAGCAGTGGGGTGATTACATTATGCTTACAGAGCTTCAGTTGAATCTTGAGCCCTCGTTTACACTTATGTGATGCGGAACCACAGCTTATCCTGTGCGTTTGCCGCATTGCAATGCAGTCGCACGGCATCCATGAGGTCTGCTGTGGGTGTTAATGTTATCTTAATGATACCCTGAAAAAGATTAAACAGATTGTGAAACACTGTCTGATTGCCAGAATTGCATCACATGGGTGTTTCAGGTGCGGAGGAGGGGGAAAAAGGGTCCTGCACCATTTTGATGTGGATGTGATGTGATTTTAGCCTTATAAAATGTATGTGGTGCCATTCCTGTGCGAATCACATGCAGTGTCTACATCGCACAAGTGTGAACCCAGAGTGAAGCAGGAAAAGTCAGCTTTGACTCCTCTCATTGGGTAGAGTTCCTGGGTCTAGTCCTAGATATGGCTGTCTTGGGTTTTCTCTCCCAGGAAAACCTACTGTTTCAGATTACAGGTAAATATTCTGAAATCCAGGGAGAATATCTCAATTTGTTTCTGCATGAGGGTTCTGAATTTGAAGGTAGCCGTCTTTGGAGCTGCAACAGTCTTGAGTGCAACTTGAGTATAGGACTGCTTCACATTCTGGTTGCATGGGACAAATGGTTTCAGTCCTCTGGATCGTCCCAAGCATATGACCACAAAGACCTAATTCTGCCCTAGAGTGGTGAATTTCTGATCCAGTGCTGGAGTCAGAATTCATATTTTTCGACATCTTGGGCAATTCCGATATTGGGCACCATCCAGATTTAGGAGAAGTTTTGTTCCTTCTCAGTTCAAGGGAACTGGTCATAGGAGGAAATTTTATCTTGTGGTCAATGTATTCGACCTTGGGTAGGTTCACCCATATCTTCTGCATTAGTCCCTCCCGGCTTTGAGGTCACCTGTCAGGGTGCAATCAAACACTACAATGGATGTGGCCTACATCAGGGAGGCACCAAAAGTTGCACAGCTCAAATACAAGAAACTGAAACTAGTTTGTATAGAACATCAAGTTCCCACCTCTGTCCACTGTACACCTTCTGGGGGTGGAAAATTGGCAAGCTGACTATCTCAGTCACCAAAGCCTAGATCCAGCGACATTATATCTCCATCCAGGGGGTGTTTCGAGCTCCCTGATGCAGGCGGGGGATGCCAGATGTGAATCTTTTGGACTTTAATTACATTTTTTGCCTTTTTCCCATTTCGTCTTCTTCCTCACTGGCTTTGCAGGATAGGGGTGGTATTCTCCAGTGATTATCATTGCACCGAATTGGTCCAGGAGGGCTCAGTTGTCTGGCAGACACTAGATGGTCCCTCCCAGATCGTCTTAACCTGTAGTCCCAAGGAACCATGTTGGATCCTACATCAAGGCTGTAGGAACAAGTCTGTTGAAGGACAGGGGTCTTCCAGATTCAGGCATATCTACCCTTCTGAAAACTAGGAAGTCCACATCCTACAAAATCTATTATCGCAATTGACCAGTGTACTTTGGTTGGAGGCACAGAAGTTTACCTGATGAGTTTAGTCATTTCTTTAGAGGGTTCTGAATCAAGTCTTTGGCCTAAAAGTATACAGTTATGTCCATATATATTTGGACACAGGCTCAATTTTAGTTTTTGTTCAGGTATTTACCAAAACATATTCAAGCTATAGTTATATAGTGGATATGGGCTAAAAGTGCACTCTCTCAGGTTTAATTTGAAGGTATGTACAAATCTGAATCAGAGGAAGGGTTTAGGAATTACAGCTCTTAAGAATAGCAGAATAGCCAACCCTCCCCAGACCAAAAGTAATTGGACAATTGAATCAAAAGCGGTTTCCTGGCCAGATGTGGGCTACTCCTTTGTTATTTCTTCATTAAACAGGTAAAGGGTCTGGAGTTGATTCTAAGTGTGGTATTTGCTTTTCGAATCTATTGCTGTGAACCTACATCATGCATTCAAAGGAGCTGTCCATGCAAGTGAAACGGGCCATTGTAAGGCTTCAAAAATAAAACAAATCTCTTAGAGAGATAGCAGCACCAGTAGTGGCAAAATCAGGAGCTTGGTACATTCTGAGGAAAGAAAAATGCATTGGTGAGCTCAGCAAGATAAAAATGCCTACATTTAATCCAATGCTTACATATAAGCCAATCTGCCTCCACTGCTGTGTGTGTCACTTTGAACCAGATGCGTTTTGCTTTTCAATCCAGGGGATCTTTAAACATATAATGTCAGTAAAAGCCTAGTCGTAAAGATAATTATATGAAAGGGGGACTAACAGAGCTCAAAATACCTTGATTAGCTGGTCCGGGATAAAGAAATTCAAACAGAATCATGTGTGCACATTCACAAGGAGGTATATAGGCATCCAAGAATGGCAGGTGAAACATTCACCATCTGGGAAGTGGAGTAAACAAACATGCCATGAAAACCAGGAGAATGCACATACTAGGGCAAAAGTGGCACAGCAAAGAGTACTGGATAAAATACCTGGGTGCATGAAGTTCCCAGTATGAGGCTACAAGGTTCACTGTTTCCAGGGGTAGGTTACTTGCCTACCCCTGGAAACCATACCTGGCCCAAGCTATTTGCTGGTTCAGGTATATCGATGGTATCCTCTTGATTTGGACAGGTACTATTGAATCACTACAGGAATTCATGCAACAGTTAAACATCAATCGTTTTACTCTAAAATTAACAATGAATTGGCATTGGGACACTTTTTTTTGGACCTATCGATATATAAAGATGTATCCAATAATTTAGCTACAAAACTTTACAGGAAATGTACCGCGGGCAACACGCTGTTGACATCCCACCTCTCTAGTGCACAGCATTCGATATGCTCAGTACATCTGCCTTCGGTGGAATTGTACACACAAATTGGATTTCAAGACCAAAGCAGCAGAGCTACGATTATGCCTGCGGCAACGGGGATATAGCAAGAGCTTAGGAGGGCATAGAACAAAGCCCCCAACAGAGACAGAAATCAATTGCTTTACCCCAATGTGAAATGTAACCCCAAAGATCAGATCACAAAGTTCCTTACAAGATATTCTGCCCAACACCATAAACTTTGCACTTGTATGCAAGACAGTATTACAAATGCATATCTAAAAAGTGTGGTGTGCATTTGTATTCAGCCCACTACACTCTAGTACCCCTAACTAAAATCGAGTGGAACCTATTGCCTTCAGGAGTCACCTAATTAAGTAAATAGAGTCCACATATGTATAATTTCATCTAAGTATAACTACAGCTGTTCTGTGAAGCTCTCAGAGGTTTCTTAGAAAACCTTCACAAGCATAATGAAGGCCAAGGAACACACCAGACAGGTCAGGGATCATGTTGTGGAGAAGTTTAAAGCCAGGGTTGGGTTATATAAAAAAAAAAAATCCTTAGCTTTGAAAATCTCACAAAGTTCTGTTCATTTCATAATCTGAAAACAAAGTGAATGGCACAACTGCAAACCCAACAAGACATGGTCGTCGTCCTAAACTGACAGACTGGCCAAGGAGAGCATTAATCAGGGAAGCAGCCAAGAGGCCCATGGTAACTCTGGAGCTGCAGAGATCCACAGCTCAGGTGGGAGAATCTGCCCACAGGACAGCTATTAGTCCTGCACTCCACAAATCTGGCCAGAAGTGGCAAGAACTGCCGTTGAGAGAAAGCCGTAAGAAGTTCCATTTGCAGTTTGCAAGAAGCCATGTGGGAGACCCAGCAAATATGTGGAAGAAAGTGCTCTGGTCATATGAGACCAAAATTGAACTTTTTGGCCTAAAAGCCAAACACTATGTGTGGCAGAAAATGAACGCTACACATCACCCTGAACGCACCATCCCCACCGTGAAACATGCTGGTGACAGAATCATGTTGTGGGGATGCTGTTCTTTATCAGGGACAGGGAAGTTCGTCAGAGTTGATGGGTGGATGGATGGAGACAAACGGCAACCTTATAGGAAAACCTGTTAGTCTGCAAAAGACTTGAGACTGGGGTGGAGGTTCACCTTTCAGCAGGACAAGGACCCTAAACATACAGCCAGAGCTACAATACAATGGATTAGATCAAAGCATATTCATGTATTAGAATGGCCCAGTCAAAGTCCAGACCTAAGGGCCAGTTCACACCACATGCAGTCCAGTGCGTTTTTGTTCTGCATCAAAAATGCATGTTAAGTAGGTTATATGGTTTCCAGTGGCATAGTTCACACCAGTGCAGTCAGTTCCAGTAAAAGTAGAGCATGCTGCATTTTTCCTGCACTGGTACTAGGTGAGTAAAATGCATCAAAAATGCATTGGAACCTAGTAAAGTGGGAAAAACATGGGGGGGAAAAAAAGAATCCGAAAACGCATCAAAAATACATGCAGAAACCCATCAGGAACGAACCTGGAGGGTGTTTTTGTGGTGTGAACTGGCCCTAAATCCAATTGAGAATCTGTGACAAGACTTTAAAAAAAATTGCCGTTCACAGATGCTCTCCATCCAATCTGACAGAGCTTAAGCTATTTTGCAAAGGAGAATGAGCAAACATTTCACTCTCCTAGATGTACAAAGCTGGTAGAAACATACCCAAAAAGACTTGCAGCTGTAGTTGTAGCAAAAGGTGTTTCTACAAAATATTGACGCTGAATACAAATTCATGCCACACTTTTCAGATATTTTATTTGTAAAAAATTCTGAAAACCATTTATTTTATTTTCACTTCAAATTATGTGCTACTTTGTGTTGGTCTATCACATAAAATCACAATAAAATAAATTTACGTTTTTGGTTGTAACATGACAAAATGTGGAAAATTTCAAGGGTTACGAATACTTTAAGACACTGTATAGATGTGTGTGTATGTGTGTGTGTGTGTATATTACATACACCCCACAAAATGTATACACATTTAAACAGTTGTTATCCATGTCCAAATTGAATTATGGCAGCAATGTGTAGTCTTATGGTTTCCCTAAAGATGTCAGTGGTCGCAGCATTGTTGCCATGTTGTTGACCATTCGTGCAGTTTATGCAGATGAGCAATTTTACTTCCAGCAAGATGGTGCACCGCGTTACTTACCAATGAGATATCTCAATGACATTCTGCCGGGATGTTGGATAGGATGTAAAAGTGTTGAATTCCCTTCACGTTTCCTGGACTTAAAACCTCTCAATTTCTATCGGTGGGGAACACTAAAGGATGTGGGGAAGCGTAGAAATCCACCTACACTAACTGCACTTTGGGAAAAAAATTAAAACACCATGCAGAGCAATTCCTGTAGACGCTTTAGTCAATGTTGTTCATGCAGTAGTTCGCTGAAATCAAGTGTCTGGATGCTAATGGTTACCATTGAGCGCCTAATGTGATTGCATAATTCAAACTCAACTTGGATACCCTTTGATTATATAAATCTAGTAATGACATTTTCATGCATATATTTTTCATATTGAAGCGTGTATACATTTTTTAGGCCTTCCTGTATATATTTGTATATTTTTGTGTAAAATATATACAGGTGTGGCAATTTAACACACTCAATGCTTGTGTCGTAGAACTGTGGTGGTGAGTCACATAGCCATTTGCACTTTAGTGTGTTCTGACTTGTACTTGCCAGGTTCGTAGACCAGTTGACCCAGTCTTTACAGAGTAGTAAAAGAAATAACGTGTTGCACTGGTGGCAGGAATCTGGAACAGTGGGTGAACATCAGATTTTGCATGAAAATTGACAAAAGTGCGAGTGAAATCTAAGCTCTGTTACAACAGGCTTATGGTGAACATCATATAAAGAAATCAAGTGTTTTTGAATGGCATAGATGGTTTAAGGAGAGGCGGGACGTTGTCCATGATGATGCAAGAAGTGGGCAGCCAAAAGCACAAATGACAGATTCAAATGTAAACCGAGTGCAAACCCTCGTACACTCAGATTGAAGATTGAGTGTGAGAATGATGGCAGAAAAGTTGAACATGAGCAGGGAAACAGTGTGGCAGATTCAAACAGAATTTGGGAATGAGAAAGATTTACGCAAAGATGGTGCCTCGAAATCTTGACTGAACATCGGAAAGAACAAGGTCTTCAAATTTCCTCCGATTGTTTGCAGAATACAGAGGCATTTGACAGAATTCACCTGGCATGAAGAAAGCATGCATGTTCTGTTGTCAGTTCAAAATCATGCTGGTGTGTTCACTTTTCAAGACCGCTTTTTCTTTTGTGTTATATGTATTAAGGTCTTTGCTGTGCACCTGGTCACATTTTATGTATCCCTGATTTGTGTGCGATGGCAAGCATTGCATATCAGAATTCCATATATAGATATATAGTTATATATATATATATATATATATATATATATATATATATATATATATATATATACATATATATATCAATTTTTTTTTTCCTTTCTTTATAAATCACATAATCTCTGTTCTCAATTGCATGAGGGGCTTAGAGGGGAGGCTAGAGAAATTATTACACTGATCTTCCCAGTGGCTGTGCAGGGGGACATATCGGCACAAGTCTGATCGTTGGACAACAGGCAAGGCCGTTCTCCCAGTGCAGCCAAAAAAATGACCTAACCTGTATTAGATGTGCTCTCATGCCGAACGTGATCTGTTTAGGAAAGAATGGAGGCTGGCAGAATTATTTCACACAAAGGAAGCACTACAAAGTTAGCAGGATGTTTTTTAACACAAGTATTTTGCACAGCAGACACAGAAATATGAAATGTTGGGGTAGCACGTTATTCAAGTAATGTTAAGGGTCAAATTTTGACCTTGGCTATCCCCCCCCCCCCCCCCTCCTCCAGAGGCCTCTTGCCTCTCTCGTTCCTAGGTAAGCCTTTCAGAAGTGTTAAATCAGGGGATGCGCATGTTTTTTCTCCAGTGCATAAAGTGTGACCTTGTACTGTGTTTTTTATTTTTATTTTTATTTTATTTTTTCTGTTCTTCAAGAAATGCTATTTAAACCTATTAGGGATTTTCCATGCTTTGTTTTTATTCAAAAGGTTTCCTTTATTGTTGGCATTACTTGTGCTCGGAGCATAAGTAATGAACTTTCTTTTGTCGCAGGGGGATTAGGTTGATAGGACATGGACCGCCTTTTTGCCCAAGGTGACTTCCTCTATCCACCTTAAGACAAGTATGGGTTTCTTTTTTTGACAAACCTTAATCCTTATGAGCTGCTAGTACTTACAAATCATTCCAGCCCTCTGAGAATTGCACTCTGTTAAAATAGAGTTAATTACCTATGGGAGGGGCTAAAGTCTTCTCTGGATTCTCATGCCGACAATCTGGTCGGGATTCAGCCCTCTCCCTTCTCCAAGCAGAACAATCTGTGTGCACACAGCTTTAAGTAAAGCAGTAGTTCTGAAATGTATTGAATGTATTCTCTCTACTCATTGCTCAGTGTTAGTTTACTAAACAGACACAGTAAATGGGGGGACGGCAAGTGTAGAGAGCGTTTCCTGTGTTCATTCAAAGGGTCGCTGTGCATGAGAAGTGTTATATCCCCCTACCCCTTCCTGCTCATCATTCTGACAACCCCCCCCCCCCATCTAGAAGCCAACATAGGCTTTGAAAGCTGCTGCGTGATGTGGAAGGGGTTTGGAGGACAGAGAAAATCTAAGCCCATGGGGGAGGTAGGGAGCACTTGCAGAGAAGAGCAGATGCATGAAAGGAAAATTGCAGCGCAGAACATTAGACCAGCAAAGCTGCTGGAGGTGAAGAGACTGCAGTTTTTAACGTGCCTCCACGTCGGAGTTTTACCTGTTCTAGTCTAGCGGCTTGGAAGTGTCCCTGTTTCCAAGAGAGGGAGGGACTGAAAGGGGGTAGTTGTATCCACCCTGCTAAACTTTCAAACAGAGGATTCTTACTAGCTCATTACTGACAGTTCAAGTGCCTGTACTACACTAATTGAAGGAAGAGAAAATGTCATCAAAGCATGAGGGTAATATTTACTATGTGTACTATTCATTTTTGCTTTCCCATGCGTCTCCTTTAACCAGTTGCCGACCGCCGCACGCCGATGTACGTCGGTAGAATGGCACGGGCAGGCATAAGGACATACATGTACGTCCCTTGCCTCCCGCGGGTCGGGGGCCCGATCGGGCCCCCGCCCGGTGCCTGCGGCGGTCGGTTTTCGTCCGGGAGCGATCCGGGACGAGGGGGCGGCCATTCATTCATGGCCACCCCCTCGCGATCGCTCCCGACGAATAGAAATCCCCGGTGACATCACTTCCTCTCCTGTAATGTAAACACAGGAGAGGAAGTGATGTATTCTCTCCTCCGTGTCGGTATTTTTCGTTCCGACACGGAGGAGAGCGGATCGGTGAGTTGCACCAACACTCTACACACACAGTAGAACATGCCAGGCACACTCACACCCCCCCTTTACCCCCCGATCACCCCCCCAATTACCCCTGCCCCCCAGTCACAGTGACACAAATGTCATTTTTTTTTTTTTTTTTTTGCATTGGTGTCATTTGTGACTGTAATAACTGTTAGGGCAGTTAGAGTTAGCCCCCTTTAGTTCTAATGTACCCCCCTAACCCCCCCAATAAAGGTTTAACCCCGTGATCACCCCCCGTCGCCAGTGTCACTAAGGCTGGGTTCACATTGCAGCGGTTTATGAGAACGAATGTGATTCGCACCGCACTGCAGTGCAAATCACATCCGATCTCTGTGCGATTCGAGTTCAGCCATTCGCCGCACCCGCTGCAAATTCGCACGGGACCCTTTTTTTGGCCCGCAGCAGAATCGGATCGCATGGGTGTTCACACCATGCGATCCGAGTTTGCAGATCGCGCTGCGATATGCGAACTGATCTGGGGGTGTCAGTAACATTTCACTGACACTCCCAGCAGTTCGCATAGGGCAGTGTGAACTGCCGCCGGGAGGCATGCGATGCGGGAACCCGCCGCGGATTCGCGGCGTTTCCGCATCGCTCCAGTGTGAACCCAGCCTAATAAGCGATCATTTTTCTGATCGCCGTATTAGTGTCACAGGTGACGCTAGTTAGGCAGGTAGGTATTTAGGTTCGCCGCAGCTTTTTATAGCGCCAGGGACCCCCATATACTACCGCATAAAGCCCCCTGATTGCCCCCTAGTTAACCCTTTCACCAGTGATCACCATATAACTGTTACAGGTGACGCTGGTTGGTTAGTTATTTTTTTATAGTTTCAGGGCACCCGCCATTTATTACCCAATAAAGGTTTAACCCCCTGATCACCCGGCGGGTGTCATTTGTGACTAATAACTGTTAGGGCAGTTAGGGTTAGCCCCCTTTAGTTCTAAGGTACCCCCCTAACCCCCCCAATAAAGGTTTAACCCCGTGATCACCCCCCGTCGCCAGTGTCACTAAGGCTGGGTTCACATTGCAGCGGTTTATGAGAACGGATGTGATTCGCACCGCACTGCAGTGCAAATCACATCCGATCTCTGTGCGATTCGAGTTCAGCCATTCGCCGCACCCGCCGCAAATTCGCACTGGACCCTTTTTTTGGCCCGCAGCAGAATCGGATTGCATGGGTGTTCACACCATGCGATCCGAGTTTGCAGATCGCACTGCGATATGCGAACTGATCTGGGGGTGTCAGTAACATTTCACTGACACTCCCAGCAGTTCGCATAGGGCAGTGTGAACTGCCGCCGGGAGGCATGCGATGCGGGAACCCGCCGCGCATTCGTGGCGTTCCCGCATCGCTCCAGTGTGAACCCAGCCTAATAAGCGATCGTTTTTCTGATCGCTGTATTAGTGTCACAGGTGACGCTAGTTAGGCAGGTAGGTATTTAGGTTCGCTGCAGCTTTTTATAGCGCCAGGGACCCCCATATACTACCGCATAAAGCCCCCTAATTGCCCCCTAGTTAACCCTTTCACCAGTGATCACCATATAACTGTTACAGGTGACGCTGGTTGGTTAGTTATTTTTTTATAGTTTCAGGGCACCCGCCATTTATTACCTAGTCTCACTAGTGTACCCCTAAATTTAGGGGTGTCTACTTTCCAAAATGGGGTCATTTGGGGGGGGTTTGTGCCATCTTGGCATTTTATGGCCTTCAAAACTGTAACGCCCTTAGAAAGCCTGAAGGCGGTGCTTGGTTTTCGGGGCCCCGTACGCGGCTAGGCTCCCAAAAAGTCCCACATATGTGGTATCCCCGTACTCAGGAGAAGCAGCAGAATTTATTTTGGGGTGTCATTTCACATATGCCGATGGCATGCATGAGCAATATATCATTTAGTGACAACTTTGTTAAAAAAAAAAAAAAAAAAGTTTGTAATTTTCCCGCAACTTGTGGCAAAATATAAAATATTCCATGAACTCAACATGCCTCTCAGCAAATAGCTTGGGGTGTCTACTTTCTAAAATGGGGTCATTTGTGGGGGTTTTGTGCCATCTTGGCATTTTATGGCCTTCAAAACTGTAATAGGTAGTGAGAAGTGAACTCAAAAATTTACGCCCTTAGAAAGCCTGAAGGCGGTGCTTGGTTTTCGGGGCCCCGTACGCGGCTAGGCTCCCAAAAAGTCCCACATATGTGGTATCCCCATACTCAGGAGAAGCAGCAGAATTTATTTTGGGGTGTCATTTCACATACGCCCATAGCATGTGTGAGCAATATATCATTTAGTGACAACTTTGTGTAAAAAAAAAAAAAAAAAATTTTTTTTTTGTCATTATTCAATCGCTTGAGGCAAAAAAATAAAATATTCAATGGGCTCAACATGCCTCTTATCAATTTCCTTAGGGGGTCTACTTTCCAAAATGGGGTCATTTGGGGGGGTTTTGTACTGCCCTGCCATTTTAGCACCTCAAGAAATGAGATAGGCAGTCGTAAACTAAAAGCTGCGTAAATTCCAGAAAACGTACCTTAGTTTGTAGATGTGACAACTTTTGCGCAAACCAATAAATATACAATTATTGACTTTTTTTTTACCAAAGACATGTGGCTGAATACATTTTGGCCTAAATGTATGACTAAAATTGAGTTTATTGGATTTTTCTAATAACAAAAAGTAGAAAATATCATTTTTTTTCAAAATTTGCGGTCTTTTTACGTTTATATCGCAAAAAATAAAAATCGCAGAGGCAATCAAATACCATCAAAAGAAAGCTCTATTTGTGGGAAGAAAAGGACGCAAATTTTGTTTGGGTACAACATTGCATGACCGCGCAATTACCAGTTAAAGCAGCGCAGTGCCAAAGTGTAAAAAGACCTCTGGTCATTTACCAGCAAAATGGTCCGGTCTGAAAGTGGTTAAGAAGAACATTGTCTTCTCATTTCTCTGTCCTAATCCTAAGCATCTTAGACTGCCCTCAATTGCATGACTGTGGCTCATATGGTGAAGCTACCCCTTTGCTACAGCATTCTTTCATCAAACTCTTGTCTTACCTGTGAACCCTTTTAAGGGGCAGGCTTTGTCTCATTCCACCATTGCTAGGTGGATTTGATACTAATCAATAAAGCCTTCTGCCTTAAGGTAAGGGTTTCAATAAAGCCTCTTTCTGCCTTAAGAGAAGCAATTTTTTTCCCCTTTTCCAGACTAGGCACATTCTGAAGTTTTTAGTGCTCATGGGCCTACCAGCATCAGGCCAGTTTTAACAGGTGGCTGATGGGCTCTGTTGGCCACTGTTTGCTGTGTTGACCACCCCTCATGGGATTGATTTTTGATGCTCCATTGGTCTAAGAATTGGCCTTCCTGTACTCTGTGAGACATGAAGATAAATAGGATTTTCTCTTGCCTGTAAACATTTTTTGAAGTGCATCGCAGCTTTGTATTTTTCAGTGTCCATCAACTGGAGGCAGAGTATAACCCATTGGTCTAAGAACAAGTCTATGTCCTATAATGTACTTCAAGACTTATTTTTCTTTTTTTAACTCGGTTGTTTAAATCACTTAGGCTCCTTTCACACGCGGCGGATCAGTGATGATCCGCCCCGTGGATATCCGCTTGCACAGCGGCGATCGCTGGAGCTATCTCCGCTGAGCAGGCAGAGGACAGGTCTGTCTCTGCGCAATGCGCAGGGACAGACCTGTCACAGTGCCGCTCTCCCCTATGGGAGATCGGGTGACGACGGACCCCAGTGTCCGTCGTCACCCGATCCAATCCGACAACGGGTGGAAAAATAGCATTTTCCTCCGTCACACTTTTTCGGATCGGAGTGGCTCGGATGTCAGCGGACATGTCACCGCTGATATCCGACGCTCCATAGAGCTCTATGGAGCATCCGTTCAGGTCCGCCTGAAAAACTGACAGGTGGACCTGAATACTATGCAAATATGACATAAACAAGAGCAGGAGGGAAGGAAAGGGAAGGGAGTGGGGAGGGTGGCAAATTTTACCCATAATCAGTAGAATGCAAAAGCTGCAAAGTGGTGTGACAATATGATCTAGAACCCTCAGGAGTGGAAGCAGAGTAATGCGCATTTAAGTGGTGATCACAAAGCATTATATAATAGCATAGTGGTGAATAAGGCTACCTATTAGTTACATATGAGTTAGGATAGGCCAGTAGTCCCCTAACAATTAAGGGAGGAAGAAATCAAGGGGCTTGTTTGGAGCTGGTAGTTTAAGTTTGCCTAAAGAGTTAGTAAGATCTTGTTCCAGATACCATTCAGTCTAGTGAAAAGGGCGTATAGCAGAAGATGGTTCTTCCTGGGTAAATGTGAACTCCATAGATTTTCACCTTCTGGCAAAGAAGCATTGAGTAGCCTAGCCTTTCTAGGTTATAAAGTGACAGGAACACCAGTTTTACAGTCTGGTAGCCTCAGCAGCCTCTGCCCCTCCCTTCAAGAGATGACTGTGTCTCTAATGAGAATATTGGATCTGAGGCGAGACAGCAATGCCCTTCATCTGGAGTGGAGAAAGGCAAGAAGGTAAGCTGGGAGAACAGGGCATCCTCAATCGTATGATTAAAGAGACATTTCAGATATCAAGTCCAGGAACAATTGTAAGATCGTAAATTGGGCAGGCCTGCACCACCATCGAACTTGGGGAGACAAAGCTTTTGGCGAGCTATGTGTGGTTTCTTTATACTTTATACTTGTTCTGAGGCAGTTATTTAAAATGTATTCAAGATAGAGTGCCTGCATATGTGTCCAGGCTACTAGCATTTTCAGATCACCAATTGAAGATCCATTATTTTCTTATGACGATTTCATTTAGGTTCGCAGAAGCTCATTTTTAATGTTACTTCTTTGTTTCTGATGGCATTGGTTTCCAAAACATGACAAAATAGGATTTCAATTTCTCTTTCAACTCCTGTAACCTAAGTTACACAAATCTTTTCAGCATAACATTGCCTGCTGTTCAATGATTTCTAGTCTCTGAAGGTTTAAAAGTGTTTATTTTTATGACTGGAATATGCTGCTATTTGTGTTTTAAGTGGTTGCTGTATTTTTTATTTACATTTAAATGAAAAGTTGCATATAAATAATATATTAGTGGTTTGCTGCATTTTACTGCACATCTAAACTTTTTGCCTATGTGTCTGCTTTATCCATTCTTTTCTCCTCTTTTAGACTGAAATACAAATGCTTCTTGAACGATACTCTATAAACGAAAACTTAGTTGCAGAGATAGAAAAGCTACGTGAAGAGAATAAAAGGTTACGTTCTAACTTTTAAAACCCAAATCAAAAGCCTTTTATGGAAATGACAAGACAAGAGTGAAGTTTTCTCTCAGCTGTGCTAAGTGTTGATAAAACTTCAAGCAGAATTAATTTATGGTGGCAATGCAGTGTTCACTGGCAACAAGTGTTTACAATGCTGGGAGGAGCGGCGTTAATGGAACTGTAAAGAAAAAGTGGCAAATATTGAAAAGTATTATCACTGTGTGTAATGTATAAACCCTTGGTTTGACCTTGGGAATGGGTATCCATATGTTAAAGGGCTGTTACCCCCAAAAATGATACCTTTGTTCTGTACAAAGGGACTTTGTTGGTAAATGCTATATGTGATGAGACCTGCTTGTGTTTTTAAGCTCTGACACTCCCTAAACTATGCTAACACCACCTAATGCAGTAGGAGAACTTCTATTCACCCTGCTGTATCCCCCTAAAAGTAAGATAAATGTTCTTCAAACAAAGTCTACGAGAGTATTTCTAGATTTATGAATCAGAAAACCCACTAGCATCTACCAGATATGAAAAACTGATATTGGGAGGGGACTGACACCCCCCCCCCCCCCCCCCCCAGATCTGAAAGTAGGCTGTATGTAAATTCCAAAATAAAGAAAATCTGGTGTCTTACTGTCATATTTTACAAGAGTAGTTTTACATTTATAGATCAAATAACCCACTAGCAATCTACCAGAATTTTGTTTAACCTCAGCCAAATCTCCAGATCATGGTGGGACACTATAGTTGCACTATGGCTACTTAAAGCTGAACTCCTGGTGAAGCAAAGATTGCTTAAATACAAGAGGTATGTGTATTCTCTCTTGGTTTGCTTTGGGTATTCCTTCCAGATCTGTACACTAATCCAGTGTGAAATGATGCCTCTATGCAGGGGTTATGCGCATAAAGACCAGTCACTTACTCTTTTTCCTTGTGCAATGTGACTGGTTTTGTATCCACCCTCCTCCTGTCGTTTTCTTCAGGCAATCTATACTGGGTAGACCTGCTGGACCCCTCTTACAGCTTTGCACAGGTTCTATGCAATATAGTGATGTTATCTCTAATTGTATAAGCTTTTTATTTGAATAAAAATGCTTGTGGCTAAAGTTTAGCTTTACATTGGTACATTCATTCAGTCTAGGTTCACACTAGAACGCGGTGTGGGAAACCCACGATCCGTGCGTGTTTCCCACAATGCGTTCAAAATACATCACAGTTGAGACCTGCAGTGAATGTCAATGTTAATTTAAAGACGCCTTAAACGCAGGTCACAAACGCAGTGCGTTTGCATGCACCGGATCGCATGGTAAAGTCTATGCACTACTTTTGGTACGATTTGAGCTCATTCAAAATGAATGGGCCTAAATTGCACCACACTGTTCGCATGTGAATCGCACAGGAATGCCCAGCACGTTCCATTGCAATTCATAGTGTGAACCAGGGCTTATTGTATAGAATGGCTATGTGATAAATGTGTTCTTAACTTATCAGTAAGGTAATGTTGTGTGATGATCTTTTTTGCACATGGCAACCTTCCACTAAACTTGTACTTTTTTTTTTTTTTTTCTGCAATGTTCTAATGTCTTTTTTTCAGCTAGTAAGTGTATGTAAAGCAATAAGTAAATATTTCTTGAAGCAAAGTATGTCTTATTCTTAGGTTTGCAAAAAACAGAGTGGGGTATAAATGATTTATTTTGCATTTCCTGTTTTTATATCTAAATTGGTAGAATTTTATATTTTTGGAGACTTCTTAAAGTTAACCCCACAGTTCTTAAAGAGAACACCCCTCAATCCCTTTTCTATAAACTTGTACACCTGAATAGGGTAGAAATAAACCTTCATACTTATATTTTTGTGACTTTTTCTTCATACTTTATTTTTCTTTTACTATGGTGCTAGATTGGGTCCTTGTTCCTAGGCCTGCATTTTGAAAATTATTATTATACTGTGCATGCACAACACTACAAGCATATGTTGGGTAACAAAAACCTTTCCCTGAGATTTCAAGGAGAAACCATTTTTTTCCCCCTCGGCACATAAATGTAATTTCATTACGCATTCGCCAAATAACAATACTGAAATCTTACAGTATTTATGTGGGATTTCCCTGAATGCAATTGCAACATTGCCTTCGCAGAGGGCATCTGTGTGGCTAGGGCTACTTCACCATTGGCTTTAGGGAAACGAGGAAGTAAAACAAAAAATGTAAGCAAAAAAACATTTTTTAACGTGTTCGGCTCGGGTTCACATTTTGGCATTTTTGTTTTTGTGTGTTTTTTTTTTTTTTACCGCGTTTTTCATGCTACACCCATAGAGCCTCCCATTCATTTTAATAGCGCCACAAGTGCAACATGCGTTTTTGTGAACAAACGCAAAATGCACGCTTTTGTTCATGTTCACAAAATGCTCAGATTTGAATGCAGCCTAAAGCCTCGTACACACGATCGGATTTTCGCCAGGGAATTGTATGGTTGACAGACTGTTTGCCTAAAATCTGACCGTTAGATTGCTCCTTCAGACAATTGTCCAACTTTCCGCCAACAAATGTTGGTTGGCAGGCTAGTAAATTTTCAGCGGACAACGGTCTGTTGTCATATTTCGTATAGTCTGTACACAAGTCCGCCAAATGTCCAAAGTACAAATACGCATGCTCAGAATCAATGCTCACCAAACACATTACCAGAAGATGCCCAAAGGGTCTTCCAAGAGAGGGAGGGGCTGAAAGGGGGCAGTTGTATCCACCCCCGCTAAACTTTCAAACAGAAGATTCTTATTAGCTCATTACTGACAGTTCAAGAGCTGAAATTCCACGTAGTACCTACGTTCGTGTTTGGCCAACAATTGTGTGCCGTTAGTATGCAAGTCAAGACAAGTTTCTGGCACACGCCCTTCGGACAAAAGTCTGAAGCTCTGTTGGCCAGCAATCCGATTGTGTACGAGGCTTTAGGCAATCTAACAATAGCATGCAGAGGTGCATGCTGATGTGAAATTTAGGGAAAGGAAAGAAAAATCATAAGAACATGTCAGGGAACTTTGCTTTTGAAAGGATTTCTTTGTCTAAAAAGCAAATATACTTTTAACAATTGTGTGTATTTAAAGTGTTTCATTGTATTTTTCAATGATGTAAGGACTTTGAATACTTTTTTTGTGACGTTTTTACTTGCTTTGTGTGTATTTGTATATCTACATAATTGTACAAGATTTCTATCCACTCCCTATGTTTCTTTCTGTTTGTTATTTCAGGTGACTAAAATGTGTCTGTAAAATGTATTCTATGTTGCGGAGTGTGTTCTAATTATCCCAAAACTTTTATTTTAGATCTGATATGAAAAGTAATTTTATTTAAATCATAAATATAAATGCTTTTTTAATCCTCTTCAGCACTACATCAATATTATGTAATAAGAGAAGAAATGGCACTCTGGCTAAGTCTGATTGATGTCTAGTCAAGCATGATAACAAAAATTAAAAGGTGTACCAAGAGACTCACGGTGCCTTTATGGTGATATTAAATCACTGAATGATTTAATGACCTTGAATTTTAATAAATTGCTTTTATTTTCAATCATAGTGATTTGGAAAATTTTCAAGCTCAGTACATTTTCTTTTTGCTGCCCTGGTTTATCTTATACACATGTTAAGAACTGGTTATGGAAATTCATGCTTTTTCAAGCACAGCAAGTGTCACACCATACCCTCACCTGTTTACACAATTATTTGCTACCAGAAGATTTTGCAAACTGTAATGTATTTGTTTAATACAGCCAGACATGTTCTATGATCACTACATTAATTGTTAATTGAAAAGGTATTTCTCATAAAGGTGCAAGGTTGGAAGTTTTTTTTCTTTTGCTAGAATATCCTACTGTTTCATTTAGATGGAAATCTAGACTTTTTTGCCTAAAGTGGGTTTAAAGTCTGTGTTTTTGAGCAGATTTTTCTTCCTGATTTTGAAAACCTTAGCAATGTACAGGTAATCTGTAATCAAAGCGAGGAACTAACTTTGGCAGTTGCCACAAAGACGGGTATCCCCATTGAGAGATTTTTTTTTTCCATCCATCAACTGTCATGACCAGAATTTGAATTTTCATCTCTCGATCTTTCAACTGGGACACAGATGACAATAAAACCCAACAGAGGTTGTGTTCTTTAGAATTGGTGTGTCTCTTGTATCTGGTGAGAAATACGATGCATTTTCATACTGTATCTAGCAGATTGCACACCTGAGTACCTTATGTTAGATTAAGTGCCAGTCATTATCCGTACCAATTTACTAGTTCTCATGAACATAGAGAGTACTTAGAATTTTGGTGGTTTAAATCAACAGTATCTAAAGACCTCCCTTACTACTTCAAATTTTACCTAGTGCTGTAAAAATGTCTAGCTTACAGATATAGCAGCTTACAGACAAGTGTAATTCATGATACACTTACTAACTTGCTGTTTTTTCTTGGACGTAAGTGTACCTAGAAAGGGGCTTGACAATTTTGCTTTGAATGTAGGAGCCAACTAAAAAAGTTAGAAGCCAGTTTTTTCTTTTAAATTAACAAATCTTACGGGTGGAACATGTAACATGTTCCTGAAGGTGAACTTCTCCTTCAACCCTTTAACAGCCATAGCCATTTTTTTTTTTTTTTTGCACACGTTTAAAAAAATAATTTTAGGCCTGAAGATTACATAAAACCCCCAAATATATATTTTCTGAAAGCAGACACCCTAGAGTATAAAATGGTGGTAGTTCCAATTTTTTATGTCACACGATATTACCACAAAAGTCTAGGAAAAAACATTTCATTAAACAGACACCTTAAAAGTAGATTTTAAGGGGCACAAAAATGCAATAAATTGCCCAATTTATTGGTAAAATATAAAAGCCAAGGTTGCACCAAGTAAATAGATACTCAACATGTTGAACCTTAAACATGTCAGTACCCTATATTTTCCTATGGAGGCTTTTAAAACATCGCCTATGGTGCTAGAATTTTGGTCTCATTCTGGTCAGTGTGGCAATATGTAACGTGTATCACAATTAACATTTTCAGGTGTAGACACCCTGTCGTTTGTGTTTGTACATGCGTATATGGGGGAGTACATTTTATGTGCTTGGGTGTAACTTTATAGTTTTTTTTATTATTTTACTTTTTTTCTTTATCGTACATCATGAGACACAGAGCCTTAAGTAAATACTTAATGGGTTATAGGCCACCTTCAGGTGCTGACACTGGCATACCCAATACAGGAAGTTCACTCTCCTAAACCTCTCCTTTTTCCAGGAGTACCTCAGTCTTTTCGCCAGTGTCTAAGGTGTCGGTCACGAGTGAAGATGTGCTCTGAGGAGTTCCAGGAGTAATCCATGTTGGATTTAAATAACCTCCACAACCGGATCCATCCACGCCACTGTGGCCACAGGATGGTACCCAGGCCTCGCATGGAAGAATGAGGTTTTGCCTGTAACACTTCTCTTTAAGGGCTGGACCCTAGAAAACAGGAGACTTTTTGGTCTTACTACATTACCTAAAGTTGTCCTGTCCAAAGGAGTAGAACCCCTATTAAAAGGGACCCGGTCTTTGAAGGTTTAACGTGTCCTGCCATGATGGGTGGAGTTTGGATCTGTCTGTTTTAAGCAGTATCCTGCAGTGAGGAAAAGGTAAGAGAAAAGCTTATGAACTGCAAAGTCCACCTATACCTTTTCTTTCATATTGACATTGTAATGCCTTAAAGCCTCCTCCTAGAGGGAGTAAGAATTCACATACCCTTTCAGCAGCTCCGTGTCCAGCCACAACAGTGTGGTGTGTCCTAGCAGCAGGAGGGGGTTCATTATTTTCCTCTCCCCTTAATTGGGTAAAATGAGGGGCTGGGGATACATGTACAGTGAAGGTACATTACATCCAGATCAGTTTTGAACATTTCTCAGTGTGACAGCACTAAAGGCTGATTCACACTTATAGTAAGCCTCAAAGTGCTAAGGACCCCAACCCCCCTTGATGGGTGCGGGGTGGCTTTCTTAGATAAACAGTTTTATGTTCTTGCCTTTTATTTAAATGCGATGCGAGGAAGCTAGCCTTTCTCAGGGAGAAAATAGAAATGCTGCATAGAGGCTGCAGCCTCCTCTCCCCCTTCAGGTCTGTGTCTCAGACCTGAATGCTGTGCCGTCCACACGTGCAGGCTGAGGTACTTTATGAAAAGAGGAGGAGGGCCGGGTTGATGGAAGGGGCGTGGCTAATACGGTCGGCACCGTGTGCGGACTCGGCGTCCTTGTGGAAGCATGGTGCACTGATTGCCTGGAACAAAACAATCCAAGATTTAGACTTGCCAATGCGGCTGCCCCCGAGAGTGTCCCAAAGCCTCCGTTGGTTACTAACCCAGAATCTGCTGAAAGGAAATCCTTCAGACCAATTATCTGAAAAGTAGTAACGACAGATGCCAGACACTCAGGCTGGGGAGCAGTACTAGAGAAAACAACTGGCCAGGGACAGTGGTCAAGATCCGAAAGAGCCCTGCCCATCAACATCCCAGAGATTTGGACAGTGTGTCTGGCTCTGAAAACCTGGACCTCCAGGTTAAAGAATGGTCCTGTCAGGATCCAATGCCACAGCTGTGGCCTATATCAATCACCAAGGGGGCACCAAGAGTCTCTCAGTTCAGAGAGAGGTTAACCACATTCTAACTTGGGCAGAAAAGAATGTCCCATGCCTATTGGCAGTTTTCATTCCGGGGGTAGAGAATTGGCAGGCGGACTACTTAAGTCGCCAGCAGTTATTCCTGGGGGAATGGCCTCTTCACCCGACGTTTTTTGGGCTGTTTGCCAAAGATGGGGAGACACCGGATGTAGATCTTCTAGCATCCAGATTCAACATTAAGTTAGTCAACTTTTTGTCCAGGACAAGGGATCCACTCACATACGGATCAGATGTGCTGGTAACCCAGTGGGATCAGTTATCACTGATCTATGCATCCCCCTATTCAGTTGCTGCCACGACTTCTTTGCAGGATCAAGCTGGAAAGAAAGCCGATAATTCTGGTAGCACCAGCATGGCCCAGAAGGTCATGGTACGCAGAAATCGTAAAGATGGCAGTGGAGGGTCCATGGCCCCTCCCACTAAGGCCAGACCTGCTCTCACAGGGTTTGATATTCCATGCTACTTTAAGAACACTAAATTTAACGGCCTTGCTATTGAAACCCACATTCTGAAGAAACGTGGGCTTTCTGGGTTAGTTATCACTAACCAGCTTCCAGAACTATATATTCGAGTTTGGAAGGCTTATGTTTCCTATATATCCTAGGCAGAATTCTTGCCTTTCTACAATTAGGCATAGAGATGAAGTTGGCCCAGAGTACCATTAAGGGTCAAGTCTCAGCCTTATCGATTTTATTTCAACTTGCTAAGCATTCTTTAGGTCAGGATTTTATGCAGGTGGTGATGTGGATTAATCCACCAGTTAAATCCCTTGGGACTTAAATTTTAGTTTTGTCAGTGTTATAAAAACAGCCGTTTGAACCGATACAGCATATTCCCTTACCCCTTCTGACAAGGAAGTTGGTATTTTTGGTTCCTATATCCTCAGCAAGGAGGGTTTCAGAATTGGCTGCTCTCTTGTAAAGAGCCATATTTGATTATTCATGAGAACAGAGTGGTGTTACTTCATCGTCCAGGATTTTTGCCAAAAGTCGTTTCAGGTTTTCACCTGAGCAAAGATAGCTGCTCAGATTCGTAAGACTGATGTCTTATTTATTCTGCCAGAGGGTCCTAAGGAAGGACAGGCAGCATTGAAATCCACTGCCACTAAGTGGATTCAACAAGTGATAATTCAAGCTTATGATTTAAAGCAGTGGTCATCAACCCTGTCCTCAGGGCCCACTAACAGGCCAGGTTTGCAAGATAACTGAAATACATCACAGATGATATAATTTGCTGCTCAGTGATTGCAGTGTTCTAGTCTGCATCTCCCCAAGGTAATACATGAAGCCTGGCCTGTTAGTGGGCCCTGAGGACAGGGTTGATGACCACTGATTTTAAAGGGTAAAATTTCCCGTTTCAAGTTAAGGCGCACTCTACCAGGTCGAATAGTGCTTATTGGGCAGTGCGTCACCAGGCCTCCATGGCTCAAATCTGTGAGGCCGCAACTTGGTCTTCAGTGCATACATTCACAAAATGTTATCAAGTGGATGTAAGGAGGAATGAGGATATCTCCATTGGGCGCAGTGTGCGCCCTACGGGTTGTTTCTCCTTCCCCTCAAGTAGCATTACTATGGGATGTCCCATTAACCCCCCTGACGGTATTCCCGAGTCTGGCTCGGGGTGGAATTTTTATACCAAAAGCGGTATCCCCGAGCCAGACTCGGGACTGCATCGCTGGATCCAGGAGGATGTTTACTTACCTTCTCCCTCGGATCCAGCGTTGTCTCCCCGCTGTACGAGCGAGCCGTGTCTCGCTCGATCTATCACGGACCCGATCTCCGTTCCCTGCGAGCGTTGCGACGCACGGGGACGGAGATCGGCGCCAAATTCAAAAAGTGAAACACACAGTATACATACAGTATAATGTAATCTTACAGATTACATTGCTGTATGTAAATATTTCACCTCCCCTTTGTCCCTAGTGGTCTGCCCAGTGCCCTGCATGCAGTTTTATATAATAAAAACTGTTCTTTCTGCCTGGAAACTGGAGATTGTCCATAGCAACCAAACTGGCACTTTACATCAAAAATGGTTTTAGACCAGCTAGAAAACAGCGATAATAAATTGGAATCACTCGCAGAATTGAGCGATATCGATTTGTGGGGAGACCCGTAATCAAATACTAAAAAGTAATGACAGTGACAATTCTGCAACTGAGCAAATTTCAGTGTTTTTGATTTGCTTACATTATTGAATAATTTTTATTATTTTTATATTATTATTTGGTACAATTATTTATAGTTATTTATTATATATAATTTATGATTTCATTTTTCAAACTTTATCATACCCAGGATGTCTGCTAGACTCTGGTTTGGACAGATTTAAGAGTTATTCCTAAGAATTACAGGACTACAATATAAAACGCCAAATTTTCATGCAAAATAATGGTACCGCTTTTAGCACCTAAAATCTGAAATAATCGTACCGCCTGGGAGGTTAAGTAATTAAGGCTGTGTCCCATGATATACGATAAAGAAAATAGGATTTTTATAACCGCTTACCTGTAAAATCCTTTTCTTGTAGTACATCATGGGACACAGAGGTCCTGCCCCTCTCTTATGGGGTTTAGGTATATTGCTTGGCAATAAAAACTGAGGTACTCCTGGAAGGAGGGGGGGGGGTTATACAGGGGAGTGAACTTCCTGTATTGGGTATACCAGTGTCAACACCTCAAGGTGGCCCATAACCCATTAAGTAATTACTTAAGGCACTGTGTCCCATGATGTACTCCAAGGATTTTACAGGTAAGCTGTTATAAAAATCCAAATTTTGTTTTTTCATCACATAGGGGACTCAAAGTCCTTCTGGGTCGGCAATTATCAAAGGAGGAGTGCGTATGTGTGTCCGCTCTCCTCCCTCCCCTCTACCCAGTTGCATCCGCTATTACGGTGCTGTGGCTGCAGATGGGCAAGCTGAAGGGGCACGCACGCTGTGGGGAGAATTCGGGTGGCACCCTAGGGGCCAGCACAAAACTTCTGGCCGCCATGACAAACTAGCGTTTGTTGAGCACTGACCTAGAATAACTTATTTGTACAGGGCAAGACTAGAGATGTAAAATTTCCAGGAATTTTGAAGCCATGAGAAACTTTTTTTCCAGGGAAAAAAAAAGCTGGCAATGGAACCGTTCAAATCTTTGCGACCCAAGTCACAGCGACTTTGAGAAATGTTTTTGCACTACTTTTTGCGGATTTCATTGCGACTTGCACAGACTTCTGTTATATGAAGTTGCAAGCCGAAGTGCAAATCGCAAAAGTAGTGCGATTTCAGAGCATGTGATCCAGGGCTGAAAGTCATTGTCACACTGGGAATGTGTAAAAGTATTAAAAGGTGTGAAAGTATTATGCTTGAAATAAAAGTAAATAAGCTAAACTTGGTTGTTAAAATTGTAATTTTTATTACAAATGGAATAACAAGGACTTTGTATAAGATTTCACCTACAGTACATCTACAAAGTATTTACTGCACTTCACTTTTTCCACATTATGTTACAGCCTTATTCCAAAATGGATTATATTTATTATTTTTCTCAAAATTCTACAAGCCATGCCCCCTAATGACAATGTGAAGGGAGCTTGTTTTGAAATCTTTGCAAATTTATAAAAAAAATAAAATTATATAAAAAAATATATATTTTTACAGTATTCACAGCCTTTGCCATGACACTCAAAATTGAGCTCAGGTACATCCTGTTTCCACTGATCATCCCTGAGATTTTTCTACAACTTGACTGGAGTCCACCTAAATTCAGTCGATTGGACATGATTTGAATAGACACACACCCGTCTATATAAGGTCCCACAGTTAACAGTGCATGTCAGAGCACAAACCAAGCCATGAAGTCCAAGGAATTGTCTGTAGACCCCCGAGACTGGATTGTATCGAGGCACAGGAAAAAATCTGCAGCATTGAAGGTCTCAATGAGCACAGCGGCCTCCATCATCCGTTAATGGAAGCAGTTTGGAAACACCAGGACTCTTCCGAGAGCGGGCTGCCTGGCCATACTGAGTGATCTTTGGAGGTGACCAAGAACCCAATGGTCACTTTGACAGAACGCCAGCATTTCTCTGTGGAGAGGGGAGAACCTTCCAGAACAACCACCCTCTCTGCAGCACTCCACCAATCAGGTCTGTATGGTAGAGTGGCCAGACGGAAGCCACTCCTGAGCGAAAGGCACATGACATAGCCCGCCTGGAGTTTGCCAAAAGGTACCTGAAGGACTCTGACCATGAGAAACAAAATTTTATGGTCTGATGAAACAAAGATTGAATTCTTTGGCCTAAATGACAAGCGTTATGTCTGGCAGGAACCAGACATCGCTTATTACCTGGCCAATACCATTCCTGCAGTGAAGCATGGTGGTGACGGCATCATGCTGTGGGGATGTTTTTCATTCTGAGTCTGAGACTAGTCAGGATTGAGGGAAAGATGAATGCAGCAATGTACAGAGACATCCTTGATGAAAACCTGCTCCAGAACGCTCTGGACCTCAGACTGGGGCGAAGGTTGATCTTCCAACAGGACAACAACCCTAAGCGCACAGTCAAGATAAAGGTGTGGCTTCTAGACAACTCTGTGAATGTCCTTGAGTGGCCGAGCCAGAGCCTGGACTTGAACCCGATTTGAACATATCTGGAGAGATCTGAAAATGGCTGTGCACAGATGTTCCCCATCTAAGCTGATGGTGCTTGAGAGGTCCTGCAAAGAAGAATGTGAGAAACTGACCAAAAATAGGTGTGCCAAGCTTGCAGCATCATACTCGAAAAGACTTAAGGCTGTAATTGGCACCAAAGGTGCTTCAACAAAGTTTTGAGCAATTTCCTTACATGTTCTTCTTCCTTTATTAAGTCTAAATCTCCCTTATCATTAAAGGTGCTCTAGCCCATGGAGTTGGGAAAGGTTGACCCATCAAGACTTCAAAAGGTGAATACCCTGTTGTCTTGGAAGGGGTCATTCTTATTTCTGACAGGACTGCTTTTTTGAGTTTTGAGAGTGGTAGGGAATGAAACTTCCATTCTATCTTGATAGTTTTTTACCAAGTCCTGGCAGACCCTTGATACAAATGTAGGTCCATTATCTGAGATTATTTGAAGTGGGCATCCCCATCGAGGAATGATTTCCTGCATGAGGATCCTCACCACCGTTTGTGCATCTTCTTTTGTGGTTACAAAAATCACAATTACCAAAAGATATTTCTGTCTTTTGCCTAGTTTGGGCATGTGTGTGAAGTCATTCTGCAAATGTGTAAAAGGAGTGTTTTGGCCTTGTGTGGGTTGTTTGGATTGTTCCTGATACATGTGATGCATCTTGATACATAATCTTTAACCCTCCAGGAAAGTTTTGGAAAATAAAAAACTTTCTCCAATAGTTCACAAGTGGCCTTCCAGCCTCTGTGACCTATTTCATGGTACTGGGAAATAAAAAATGATGCACTAGCTACTGGCATACATGGCTTCCCCTCTTTGCAGAGAAGTCCAGTTTTTGGATCTTTCTGCACACCTATTTTTTGTCCCAATCTCTGAGATCGGCTTCTTCTGCACATCCCTGCAAATCTGAAAGAATCTGATCAAAAAAAGGGAAATTCTGAGGCTAGCATGGGCATTTGAATCTGTGCATTTTGTGAAGTAGCAGCTTGTTTGACAGCTAAATCAGCCAGAGCATTCCCCTGACTATCTGTTGGCCTGTCTGTGCTCTGCAGTGCTGTGAAAGATAAATCAGACTTGGGCGATTTGTCTTGGTGAATGAGGTTTATGCAATCCATGCTGTGGCAAAACCCCATCCTGTTCTTATTTTAATCCTAAAGGGCATTTAAGATTGGTGCTAGTCCTGGAGTGGGAGAAGCATTTGATGTGCAATTTTGGATTAGACAGCAAGATCACCTCAGCCTATTTGAGCAGACATGTGCTGTGTATGTACTTTTTTCAACAGGATTGATACATTGCGGGTGGTGAGAAATGTGGTGTTGTGCCCCAGAGTGAAAGAAGTGACCATCTCAACCATCATTGCACAGGATGCGAGAGCTCTGAGACACACAGGCATGGCCTGAACCTGCACCGGAACCATCTGAGAAAAAAAAATAGGGCGCAACTTGCCTCCACGCTCCTGAGCGAGGACACCTGACCAAGTCTTACAATTTTACCTTGCAAACAAACATCTTTCCATAATTAGGGAGGCCGAGCCCTGGAGCCATTACCATAGCATTTTTCAAATACACAAAAGCATTGCACATTTCAGCTGACCATTTTATACAGTCTGGCATGTCTGAACCTGTGGCTTGTCTCAGGAGATTGTCAAAGTAGGAACAGTCGGGTATTGGCAGCAGTGACCAATCATACCAAGAAAGGTAAGCATGTCTTTATTAGTAAGTGGGCGGGGCAGACCCCCAAGAACCATAGCTCTTTTGTGATTTGACTTTCCTTTCTCCTTTTGAGAGTACACAACCAAGATATGCAACCGTTTCCTGACAACATTGCAATTATTTCTTTGACACTTTGTGACCACATGCAAAAAGACATTTCAAAAGATCCCTCCCATCCTCCAGGGCAGCCACTAGAGCTGCAGATGAGGAGCCACATACTGCAGCAGGGATGAACAGTGTCCTGGTATCCAAGCTCTAAGAGTAGTTTGGAGGACAATGGAATAGACTGCAGAGGCGTCTACATAGCCCTGGAGCATTCTACACCATGTTAGAAAGCAAAGATTGGTTGTGTCTCCTCATCCACAGGGATGGAATTAAAAAATGCATTCAATAAATCAATCACAGTAAAATACTCTGCAACTGGTGGTATGGCAGTATTGATGACGCATCAGGCACTATTGGGGCAATCGGTACCATTGGGCTATTGATGGCCCTTAGGTCTTGTACAAACCTATAGTCACCATTTGCTTTCCTACTGGGTTAATGTTAATGTAGGGCAAGACAATTTCCCTCTTGGTTGTCTCTGTGTGTAACCTCCCCTTTGTCCTTGCCCCCTCCCTCTCTTTTTATAAAAAAAGTTTCCCCTTTGATTTCCTGAGAAATCATTCTGATAATGTGTCTGCACTGGTGTTTGCTTAAGGATGTCAAAACATCCTGCAGCATCCTTCACTGTCAGAAATCGGTTATTGTGCTTGTAGCCCACTCTGATATTTGGTGTGTGTCCTCATGTAATGAAGTCTTTCTTGCAACTCTTAATCTGGTTGTGGAATGTAAGGGGGGAAGGCATACAGACTGTTGATTTAACCCTTAAATCCACCATCTCATGTTTCTGTTAAACCCATCGTGGACAATGTTTGGACTAGGATGCTATAGGGAGCCTCGGTCCAGCCGGGATCTCCACAGCATGTTTATTTTCATCTTTCTTTTTCTTTCTAAACATTCTGACATTTATTTCCTTTACTTTGTTTTATTTTTTTTCTTGGCAAAATGCCAATAAGCACTCCTGGTGGCCAGAGGTTCCCCGATCACAAGCAAGCTTTGTGCGTTATTACTTTTCTTATTTTTATAACCAATTTTTATTTATATTTCAAATTTTTGGCAGAGTACCAACAGGTTCAAACGGTACTTTCAATTGCTGTAGTACCAATGCCGCAAACAATTCCTCACTATCTATTAGTCAGTGAGATATTAGCACTTGAACCCTGTTGGCAAAAAGCCAAATATTAAAATTTTGCACCTAGCTTCCACTGTGCAAGAGATGTCACTTGCAAAAAGAATTAATTAGATAGCATGTTTTGATCAAAAGTTAGCCTCAGAGTATACTACCGACTATGCCAACTTTTTGTATTACCTTAAGAGTATTATTAACACTGCTATTACGCTCACTATCTCATACATTAGAGTCAAAGCATTCACATGTAAATCATTAAGAGTAAACCATAAATTCATTACTGGATATACTGTAGCATCACTCTACGTTTCGATTAGGGAACTTCCATCAATCACAAAAAAGGAGCCGGGAGTTCACCGCAAGACGCGTCTGACGCCTTTTATTTACGTCCCATTATAACAGTGCAGTGGAAGGAGTCTTCTTACCTTACAACGCTGACAAATTCCACACAGACAGTTAACAAATGATCTTATAAACTTCTAAGGGCGATAGGAAGATAAGCAAAGAGATTGGGTATTGTCTGTCGCACCTTAACAGACTTTTTTTTTTTTTTTTTTTATAATTACAGTACTGTATAAATCCTTTTCATACGAACTTCTCAGAGTCCGGGAAAGCCTCCCCAGGGCTTTTCTACCTGTTCACCCCGAACAAGTGCTGCTTCTTAAAGCAGTCTTATTAAATGGACTTCTCAGAGTCCATAAAGCCCACCCAGGGCTTTCTCACTGTTAACTCAGAACAGCCTTTAAAGGAAACTATTTCTAAATAGGTGTCACGTGAGAGAAGATACATAGATCAATTCAGCTCACCATATAAAGACATATACAGTGCCTTGCGAAAGTATTCAGCCCCCTTGAACTTTTCAACCTTTGCCACATTTCAGGCTTTAAACATAAAGATACAACATTTTTATTTTTTGTGAAGAATCACCAACAAGTGGGACACAATTGTGAAGTGGAACGAAATCTATTGGATTTTTGAAACTTTTTTTTATAATCGACCCCGGACAGAGACCCCAATCTGAAGGGAATGTAGATTTGTCTAGAGGTGTTTTTTTTTAACGCCTTCGATGTCTGTTAAAGTGTGATGTCCAATCCCCACACAGGCCTGTGAGATTAGCCCATTAAGACAATGACACAAAACAGTCTCTCCGAGCAAATCTAATCTTTATTCTTTGGTGTGAATATTTAAAGGGGGCTTTCAGAACGTACCGCCCTTTGAACATGTCATACAAATTATCCAATCGTATACAAGTAGAATCTATGACAAAAGTGAAACTAGTGATTCCTCAAAATCATGTGCTTTCCAAAAAATGAAACCACTAAATAAGATAACGGTAACATGAGAATGAAACTAGATTAGCAAAACTTGATCATATCTATTTGTGAAGTGGATGTTAGAGAGAAACAAAATGGAAACCGATTTTCTTAAAGAATGAAAGTGGTTAAGCTAAATATCCCTTCAGTAAAATCCTTCCCATCATAGAAAAAAAATTAAACAAACAGAAATTTCACCGCTCCAAGACAAAACCACTGACAGGCTGCTAGCTCTCCAAGTGGATGGGGGTTCCAGGTGCAGGCTGATTACATAAGCCAAATGTGTAGAAACAACCTAGAGAGGTGTCATTTACATTAGGTAAATAATAATAAAAATAAAAAAATAGAAATCAAGAGATATCTCACAGCATTGCAGCGTGATCCCTTCTGCATATATATAATTCACAAACTGTGTTCACATGAGTTTATACATATTGTAGTTCTATATATCACCATTTTATCTCATGCGGAATTGATCATGTTCAATCACCTGTTATAGCCATTGCATCTTTGCTTCTATTCCATCATAGACTCTCTCATAATATTCACTCAGGTCATTGGTCTTCAAAGAAAAGGAGATGTTTCACAGCATTATAGTGAGATATTTCCTTTTCATACTATACAACTTATGAAAAATGTCTAAGTGACTTTATATACACTGCGATCACACACTATATATCACTATTCTATGTAGAGCAGATGGTGTCTGTACACTAGTGGCATTTATTGTATTACAGACATTTCTGCATGCCGCTGTATTGGTTTTTATATGGGCGACCCGTGTGAACAACACGAGTTAATTATAGTTTAGGAGGGAAGGGGTTAAAAATCCCCCCCCCCCTTATTAATGTTTCTTCCTTTACTCGCCCATTAATTGTAATATTTATGGAACATTCAAGTAGATGGTTGATTGCCTAAAGTATACGCCTCATTTGGGTGCATTTACTGTTTTAGGCACTTGATTGAGGCGTCTAGGCTTACTCTAGTGTCCGTGAGGGTTCTAAAAGGTTTTTTGTTTTTGTTTTTTGTTTCTGTTTTTATTTAACTATTTTACATGTTATATTTGTATATTTGTGTGTTTTTATAGTGGTAGTTGCAGGTACATACTTTATTTTATGCATTGATTGGTGTATTTACATTCATTTACACATCGATAAAAACACGAGATTGGTTGGTGTATGTACAACTTTAGAAATATTTGGCAATTGTGATCTGCTTCTGAATCTTGGATTTTCTATGCATGCATACTACTTGTCATCGAAATAAGTCCATCAATTGTATGGTTTCATATTGGTTCTTTTATTATTATTCTTTTCTTTTTTCATTCAGAACATAAGCTAGCTATGAGTAAGCGCTGTTTGTAGCGTGAAACGCGTTAGCTATTTTATTCAAAAATCCTTTTTTGTTGCCTTTTTGCTGTGACGTTTTGTTCAATGGAGTTTTGCACTTGCATTTCGAAGAAAGAAAGGCACCTAATTTTCACACAATCCGGAGTGCGGCTATCCAGAGTTTCGTTCTGTTTCTACACATAGAAAAAAAATTATGGTAACTTTTTTTTTTTATTCATGGAATAGGTTTCTTTTTCCCCCAAAAAATCTTTTTGAAAAATTGCTGCGGAAATACCATTTCACATAAAAAGTTGCAGCGACCATATTATTCCATATGGTCTCTGCTAAACATACATACATACATACATACATACATACATTATATAGATATATACTTTGGGGGTTTTGAGTAATTTCCTACCAAAAAAAAAAAGATTTTCACATGTAGGAGCGAAGTCCCAGAATTGGCCTGGATGGGAAGTGGTTAATACATTTGCAAAGATTACAAACAAACTTCTTTCTCGTTGTCATTATGGGGTAGTATTTGTAGAACGTTGAGGAAAATAATGAATTTATTCCACTTTGAAATAAGGCTGAACAAAATGTGGAAAAAGTGAAGTACTGGGAATACTTTCCGGATCATAGAACGCAAAGCCAAGCCGCTCCAGGTGAGAGCAATCCCATGCTTCAACTTGGTGGTGCAGGTCCAGTCTGCAATCTGGATAGAATCCACTGGAACAGGAAAAGGTTTGAGTGCACTCACAGGTTTGAAGCAAAAGCGAATATTGAAAATAAAAATCATCAGACAACATCGTAGACATCAATGCAGACCTGACAGAGAATAACACGTTTCACAAATTGGAATTTGCTTAGTCATAATCTGACAAACGCTGGTAAGTAGAACCCTTGTATATCGTATGCTCAGCTGAAATCAACCAGTGAATGATTATGCTAATTTACCCTTGTATCTGAGGTTTCTGCAACAAAACGGACATAAACCACAAATAACACAGTACACGTATAATAAAATAAAGGAAAGAAAAACTTTAAACTGAGTCGTCCTCTTGTATAAAAAAATAAATAAAAAAATGTAGAAACATTTCTCTCCCTGTTGCGAATAGCTCTCCCAACAAGAGAAAAAACACTTTATAGAACACCACTAACACCAGAGGGGAAACTGATTTTAGAACCAAAAAATAAACTTAAGAAACAAAAATAAACTGTTTAAAGAAAAGAGCACTGCCCAGAGGGGGAACTGATTCTGGAACAAAAAGTCCGCTTTCATAATAATGTGACATCCTACTCTGCAATTTGAAGATCCACAACACCTCTTTTGCAGAGAAGGCAAAATTCATCACCTCCTCTGGGGATTGTTACCTTTTCAATCACCTGTACTTGTACACGTGACCGATTTCCTCCATGTTTGGTGTTAAAATGACGACAGGCTACAGTAGTGGTCTTGCATAATCTAATGTGTGCTAAATGCTCATGAAACCTGTCTGAGTCTGCAAGTGGTTCTTCCCATGTACCTGTGCAGCATGTTCTGTGCAGTAATGGCATACCCCACATAAAAGGTGTTACAATTGAAAATTTGTCAATACTGTACTGCCTGTCACCACCTTTCCCTTGCAGTAATTTAAAATCTTCCTGCCAATATGCATTTTCAGTTATTGATAATGCTGATCCAGAAGCATGTATTGCTCTATGAAGAGCTTGATGAATGTTCTTGATTTTTAGGTGTAATTTTACCTATAAATTAAAGCGGAGGTCCACCCTAAAATGGACCTCCGCTCATCGGAATCCCCCCCCTCCGGCGCCACAATCGGCACCTTTCAGGGGGGAGGGGGGTGCAGTTACCTGAATAATTCAGGTAACTGCACCCACTTCCGGGCTAGCTCTCTGCGGAAATGGGCGTACGTTACGCCCCTTTCCGCAAGCGCCCGCCCCCTTCAGCAAGTGCCCTGCTGCCTGCTGGGAAACACAGCTCCCAGAGGCAGCGGGGACCGTCCGGATTGCGCCGCGCGGCTCGCGCATGCGCAGTAGGGAACCGGGAAATGAAGCCGAAAGGCTCCATTTCCTGATTCCCATACCCAAGATGGCGGCGGCAGGACCCGATAGACGAGCGAGCGATCGGCTTCGGGTGCCGACATCGCGGGCGCGCTGGACAGGTAAGTGTCACTATTTAAAAGTCAGCAGCTGCAGTATTTGTAGCTGCTGGCTTTAAAAAAAAAAAAAAAAACGCGGAGTCCCGGTGGACTCCCGCTTTAAGGGATTGTGTATTTTTGAGAGGCAGTGGTTTGTAACACTTAGTTAAAGATGCTGCTGCTGCAGAAACACTTTGTGATGATCCAGAAGCAGCAGACAGTTTTTTTGTTTTTGTTTTTTTTTTTAAAGATCACTCTGAAGAAAAAAGCTACTTGCACTTTCATTAAAGTCCTCTTCATTTCATTCCATAAAGTACTGTTTAACCATTTACCCACTGGGCACTTAAACCCCCCTCCAACCAGACCAATTTTCATCTTTCGGTGCTCTCACATTTTGAATGACATTTACGCAGTCATGCAACAAGATGTACAGTGCCTTGCAAAAGTATTCGGCCCCCTTGAACTTTTCAACCTTTTGCCACATTTCAGGCTTCAAACATAAAGATATAAAATTTAAATTTTTTGTGACGAATCACCAACAAGTGGGACACAATTGTGAAGTGGAACGAAATCTATTGGATAATTTAAACTTTTTTAGCAAATAAAAAACTGAAAAGTGGTGCGTGCAAAATTATACGGCCCCTTTACTTTCAGTGCAGCAAACTCACTCCAGAAGTCCAGCGAGGATCTCTGAATGATCCAATGTTGTCCTAGATGACTGATGGTGATAAATAGAATCCACCTGTGTGTAATCAAGTCTCTTTGCTCTGTGATAGTCTCAGGGTTCTGTTGAAAGCGCAGAGAGCATCATGAAGACCAAGGAACACACCAGGCAGGTCCGTAATACTGTTGTGGAGAAGTTTAAAGCCGGATTTGGATACAAAAAGATTTCCCAAGCTTTAAACATCCCAAGGAGCACTGTGCAAGCGATCATTTTGAATTGGAAGGAGTATCAGACCACTGCAAATCTACCAAGACCTGGCCGTCCCTCTAAACTTTCAGCTCAGACAAGGAGAAGACTGATCATAGATGCAGCCAAGAGGCCCATGATCACTCTGGATGAACTGCAGAGAACTACAGCTGAGGTGGGAGAGTCTGTCCATAGGACAACAATCAGTCGTACACTGCACAAATCTGGCCTTTATGGAAGAGTGGCAAGAAGAAAGACATTTCTCAAAGATATCCCATAAAAAGTCTCATCTAAAGTTTGCCACAAGCCACCTGGGAGACACACCAAACATGTGGAAGAAGGTGCTCTGGTCAGATGAAACCAAAATCGAACTTTTTGCCCACAATGCAAAACGATATGTTTGGCGTAAAAGCAACACAGCTCATCACCCTCAACACACCATCCCCACTGTCAAACATGGTGGTGGCAGCATCATGGTTTGGGCCTGCTTTTCTTCAGCAGGGACAGGGAAGATGGTTAAAATAGAGGGGAAGATAGATGCAGCCAAATACAGGACCATTCTGGATGAAAACCTGTTGGAGTCTGCAAAAGACCTGAAACTGGGACGGAGATTTATCTTCCAACAAGACAGTGATCCCAAACATACAGCAAAATCTACAAAGGAATGGTTCACAAATAAACGTATCCAGGTGTTAGAATGGCCAAGTCAAAGTCCAGACCTGAATCCAATCGAGAATCTGTGGAAAGAGCTGAAAACTGCTGTTCACGAACGCTCTCCATCCAACCTCACTGAACTCGAGCTGTTTTACAAGGAAGAATGGGCAAGAATTTCAGTCTCTCGATGTGCAAAACTGATAGAGACATACCCCAAGCGACTTGCAGCTGTAATCGCAGCAAAAGGTGGCTCTACAAAGTATCAATGCAAGGGGGCCGAATAATTTTGCACGCCCCACTTTTCATTTTTTTATTAGTTAAAAAAAGTTTTAAAAATCCAATAGATTTCGTTCCACTTCATGGCTGCATCTCTGATCAGTCTTCTCCTTGTCTGAGCTGAAAGTTTAGAGGGACGGCCAGGTCTTGGTAGATTTGCAGTTGTCTGATACTCCTTCCATTTCAAAATGATCGCTTGCACAGTGCTCCTTGGGATGTTTAAAGCTTGGGAAATCTTTTTGTATCCAAATCCGGCTTTACACTTCTCCACAACAGTATTACGGACCTGCCTGGTGTGTTCCTTGGTCTTCATGATGCTCTCTACGCTTTCAACAGAACCCTGAGACTATCACAGAGCAGGTGCATTTATACAGAGACTTGATTACACACAGGTGGATTCTATTTATCACCATCAGTCATTTAGGACAACATTGGATCATTCAGAGATCCTCGCTGAACTTCTGGAGTGAGTTTGCTGCACTGAAAGTAAAGGGGCCGAATAATTTTGCACGCACCACTTTTCAGTTTTTTATTTGCTAAAAAAGTTTAAATTATCCAATAGATTTCCTTCCACTTCACAATTGTGTCCCACTTGTTGGTGATTCTTCACAAAAAATTTAAATTTTATATCTTTGTGTGTAGCCTGAAATGTGGCAAAAGGTTGAAAAGTTCAAGGGTGCCGAATACTTTTCCTTCATCCCCAAACATTTTGCAAACTGTTGTATGTTTGGAGTCATCTATTTACTATTATGTGAATGCAATTTCTTTTATGTTGGCAGGACAAAAGTAGAATTTTGGAAGAGGGCCTATAGACATATTTCTAGCATGCAATCCTGTGACCTGGATTTGCCTCTAGGCCGCCATACCTCTATAGTACACAATGGTAAATTTCCCAAAATAAAATTTTTGATATTAGATCGTATACACCCAGATCCTAGGGGAGGAGACTGGAATAAGACCGTTCTTCAACTGGAATCTCAGTGGATATACGAACTCAGGGCCACTGAACCCCCGGGTTTAAACAATAAGATCTGGTTTAAGCCCTTGCTTGAAGGCTTTTCATCGGGTGGCATGGATGAATAAACTTTTTGGCTCCATATTTTGATTTCAAGTGTTTAATCGATAACAATGCCTTACGTGCACACTGTATAGTGACCTTACGCCTATGTTTGTTTACGATGAAACCCCCTCTTTATACAATCTTGAATCGAATATCATTGTAGGTTGATGTATAAAACATAAAAGATTGTTTTGTACAATCCTTTTTTTTTTCTTCATGTGATTATAGATTGCAATATGTACATTTATGAATTTAAGATTTTTATGTATGATATATTTTTGATGAGATTTGTGATCCTTTTATTTATATTTGACTGTTAATTCCCAGTTTACAATGTAATACATTCAGTCTGACACACCGCAACACCGATCTCTGTAAAGCTCCTCTGACGGAGGCTCTTTACCACGTGATCAGCCATGTCCAATCACGGCTGATCAGTGTAAACAGGAAGAGCCTTTTATTGCATTTTCCTCACTCGCGCTTAATGAGTAGAGGAGAGCCGATCGGCTGCTCTCCTAACGGGGGTCTGTGCTGATTGTTTATCAGTGCTGCCCCCCTCAGCGGATGCCCACCCAGGACCATCAGGGATGCCCACAAAGGACGCCCACCAGGTATGCCACCCTAAACCACCAGGGATATGCCAATCAGTGCTCAGGCAGGTGCCAATCAGTACCCATCAGCAATGCCTGCCAGTGCCCTCAGTGATGCCTATCTGCCACCCATAAGTACCCATCAGTGCCCATCATCAGTGAAAGAGAAAACTTACTTATTTACAAAATTGTATAAAAGAAACAAACTTTTTTTTCAAAATTTTCTTTTTTTTAAATTTGTTTAGCAAAAAAAAACAAAAAAAAACCCGCAGAGGTGATCAAATACCACCAAGAGAAAGCACTGTTTGTGGGAACAAATACAAAATTTGTTTGGGTACAGTGTAGCATGACCATGCAATTGAAAATTGGCTTGGGCAGGAAGGGGGGAAAGTGGCCAGTATTGAAGTGGTTAAGGGCAAAATGATGACATTTGTATATTTTTAATTTTCATTTTTATAAAGGAATGTTTGTAAAGTATTGAATTGAAAATAATATGGTTGTATCAAACATTAAGTCTAAAAGTTGTTGGCAGCATTAATCATGCTTACATATTAATAAATCAGCCATCTGCTAGCACTCTAAAAGGTGAATACCACCTCTAAATAATGAAAGTAAAAATAAAATTGTGTTGTGCTTCAATATATGTATAAATTCTCTGAAATATTTGTGCTACCACGTGAAAAACCCAATAATAACAATTGTGTATCCAAATATAAAAGTTATTTTTCACCTATGTGCACCTATGGTTATGATCTCACGGGTTATCAGTTTTTTTTTTTTGTTTTTTTTTTGTCCATCGGATTAGAAGTTAAGGTACTGTGTGTTTATTGCGTTGCTTTTTTCTGTGAGGTATCTTTGATGTCAGAGGTATTTAAATTTTTTAATTTTTTTTGTTTTTCAGATTTTTTTTTCTATAGATTTATTGACTATGCACACCAGATATTTAAAGTGACTAGTTATCTTCCATCACATCATCTTACACACATGTAACTGTTTTCGTTTAAAATTGGCACCATTATATTATGTCCGTTTCAATGCAAGTTTTTGGTATCTTGGAATATCAGGGGTTGTAATGAACCAAATAAGAAGCAAGCTTACTACTGTTTACTACTTTAAAGCAGTTCTCCCCGTCCATTATCTGCCTGCAGGAAACCCATCTAAATTCATCCACTTTAAACTACTTGAAATGTACACAATTTAGCACACAATATATCACTCCATCTATACTACATATTCTAGAGGCGTATGTATATTGATTGCAAATGAAATTGATCTTAACTGCAGGCAGATGCAGACACTAAAAGGTGCTATATTTTTCTATACTGCACAATATATAGAAAACCATATGTGCTAGCCAATTACGGCATGGCTATGGGACAGGTGGCATCTGTATGTACTCCCTTTGCCAGCTGTATTGGTGAGATTGACCTGATGGATGTTTGGAGAATGCTCCCTATGATAAAGTTCTTTCTTGCTTCTCCAATACCCACAAGACGTTTTCCAGAATAGACTTGGTATTAGCCACCCCCGCAATGCTGCCAGTGATATCAGGAGTGACTTGTGCAACTAGAGGGCCATCTGATCACTCTCCATTGGTTTTTAAATTAAATATACATTCTGCTCAGACTCGCACCTTATGGAAAGTAAGTCTTTTATTGGTTAGACCTATTTCCGTCAATGGAAGATATTATGCTCAACATATCTGCCTACAGTGTCATTAACAAGCCCTCTGTATCCTTGCAGATTTATTGGAACTTATTGAAAGTCTATATAAGAGGCTTATTTAGATTTCAAATGTAGCAGGCATGTTGTAATTCAATTTCTCCTTTTGGCCACAAGATGGAGACAGAGATGCTGACTTGTCCTTCCAGAAAACTCCGACACAACGCACACTTGGAAAAAGGTTTTTTTTCCAGAAGTGCTGAGGAAAATGAGGAGAGGGAAGTGCTGAGGTGAGAGAAAAGAGACAGGTTTTCCAAACAGCACTACAGAGAGTGTTGACAGGATACTGAAGAGAGGGAAGTCTGAGGTACCAGCATCTGATTGAGGGCAGAGGCACACGCTGACAGCAGGGACTGTGTGACCCCATAGAGGGAGAGAGCCCATTTCTCTTGACACTACCGGGGAGAGTTACCATGAGGAGAGGGGATAGAGGACAGGAGTGGTGAAGTGACAGGACTGTGCATTGGAACCTAAGAAAGAGAGTGCCACATTGTCTACCAGCATCTGAGAGAGAGAGCGAGCCATGCTTTTCCCGAGACTGCTGCCAAGAGACTGAGGATAAAGCCAGGAACAGTGTCACCCACACGGTCCTCCACCTTCAGTACAGGGACCTTGCTCAGTAACTTGGCGCCATCTAGCCCAGTGGAGATAACCCACACACCGCATCGAGGATCACGAGACTGATCTGGGTGTCCTGTTGGCCGTTGTCCCATCAGTCTGCCAGTTCAGCTACCAGCTAGACATGTGCATTAGTTTTTGTCCAAATGCGTTTTCGTACGCATTTCAGGTATTTTCGATATCGCTTTTACAAACGATAACGAAAGCACAGAGTCCGAAAAAAACTAAAGATCCGACATAAATGCTTTATTTTCATTTTCGTTTTGACACAGTTCGATACAGATAGGAGATTCAACGTGACTGACAATAACAATCTGTGTTTATTGAACTTGTATCATAACAGTCCATTCATTCACACAGAGGCAACACGACTTTGGGAGGCAACTTGGACACGACTTGAGTGTGAATCACAGCACGACTTACAACACGACTTTAATGTAAAAAAAAAAAAAAAAAAAAAGCAGCATGGGTTCCCCTTCAACAACATACTAGGCCCTTCAGGTCTGGTATGGGTATTAAGGGGAACCCCGCGGCCAAAAAAAAAAGTGCGGGGTCCTCCTCAAAATCCATACCAAACCCTTATCCAAGCACGCAACCTGGCAGGTCGCAGGAAACGAGGGGGGGGGAACGAGAGAGCACCCCCCCTCCTGAACCGTACCAGGCCACATGCCCTCAACATTGGGAGGGTGCTTTGAGGTAGCCCCTCAAAGCCCCTTGTCCCCATGTTGATGAGGACAAGGGCCTCACCCCCACAACCTGGCTGGTGGTTGTGGGGGTTTGCGGGCGGGGGACTTATCGGAATCTGGAAGCCCCCTTTAACAGGGGGACCCCCAGATCCCGGCCTCCCCCATGTGAAATGGTAAAAGGGTACAAAAGTACCCCTACCATTTCACCAAAAAAGTGTTAAAAATGACAGGAGACGGTCTTTGACAATTCCTTTATTAAAGTCTTATCTTCTTTATTCTGGTCTTCTTCCTTCTTTTCTTCATCCTTCGGTTTCTTCCTCCTCCAATCCTCTTCTTCCTCCGATCCGCTTCTTCTTGGTCCGTTGTTCTCATCCAGCATCTTCCTCCACGGCGTCTCTTCTTGGTTCACGGGCTGCTCCGTGCAATGGGAGGCTCCCGCTGTGTGATGCTTCTCTTCTTCTGACAGTTCTTTTATAACGGAGGGCGGGCCACCCGGTGACTCCGCCCCTTCTGACGCATGGTTCCATACGCCAAAGAGGCAGTGTCATCGGGGGGGCCAACCTCCATTATAAAAGAACTGTCAGAAGAAGAGAAGCGTCACACAGCGGGAGCCTCCCATTGTGCGGAGCGGCCCGTGAACCAAGAAGAGACGCCGTGGAGGAAGATGCCGGACGAGAACACCGGACCAAGAAGAAGATGTAGGAAGAAAGCCGAAGGATGAAGAAAAGAAGATGAAAGAAGACTTTAATAAAGGAATTGTCAAAGACCGTCTCCTGTCACTTTTAACACTTTCTTTGTGAAATGGTAGGGGTACTTTTGTACCCCCTTACCATTTCACACAGGGGGGAGGCCGGGCTCTGGGGGTCCCATTGTTAAAGGGGGGTTCCAGATTCCGATAAGCCCCCGCCCGCAGACCCCCACACCCATCAGCCAGGGTTGTGGGGATGAGGCCCTTGTCCTCATCAATATGGGGACAAGGTGCTTTGAGGGGCTACCTCAAAGCACCCTCCCAATGTTGAGGACATGTGGCCTGGTACGGTTCAGGAGGGAGGGCGCTCTCTCCCCCCCCCATCTTTTCCTGTGGCTTGCCAGGTTGCATGTTCGGATAAGGGTCTGGTATGGATTTTGAGGGGGACCCCCACGCCATATTTTGGAATTTTGAAGCATTTTGAATTAATCCATATGGTGCAAGAAGAAAAAGCTCTGTTGGAGAGAAAAAAAGAAACCTGAAGCCAGAATCTGTCACTGAGGTCAGAGTGATTCGTGCAACCAGTGATGAGATGGAGCTCTTGAAATCCCAGGTGTCGCAAATGATGGAGATGATGATGCTGCTAGCAGCCAGGTTCACCCCACCAGCTAACAAGAATGTCTCGGAGGCCAAGCAGACTTCGAACCCTACAGTCGTTTCTGCTGAGAAACCTATGGGTCAAGTAGTCTGTCTTAATTGCGGAGGAGGGAGTCATTACTGACACAACTGCATAAGTCTGCTAAAACATGTCAGCTGGTTCTGAGAAGCCAGCAGGAAACCTCAGAGGGTCCTGACGAAGAAGCCAAATGGGTGCCCACCTACAGCAGCTAGCTCAAAAGGCAAAGACCCAGGGAAGCCTAAACTGTCAGAGGACCCTGCTGTTTCTTAACGACCAGACAATCCGTTCCCATCGACCTTAAGTGCCCGGTTGCAGAGAGTCGGTGCATACCAAAACCTATCAAGAAGGGGGCACAAATACAGACGACAGGACAAACTAACTACTCTGGGTAGATTCCCTGACAAACTAGTGGGGCATTCTCCCATTGTATCAAATTAAGTAGAAGGCATCTATACAAAGGCCCTTCTGGACACGGGGGCAAGTTACCCTACTATATAGAGACTTTTAGGACTGGCACCTCAAATACTTACCCCTGAAGAAATTGGAGGAACTGGAGATATGGGGTATTGGAACCCAAAATTTCCCATATGATGGATACTTACCGGTCAAGTTGACTTTTGACCCCTCTGTGACCGAACCTACAGAAACCTTTGATACCTTAGCCGTTGTATACCCTCACCCATCAGGAGCCAATAAGAGTTCTCCAACATTGTGAATGAAAACTTACCTTGTCAGAAGGCTTCTCACTCCTCTTGTATTGAAGTCTGACAGCCCAACCAAAGGCATACACCCTATGCTGAGACAAGTGTATCAGCACCTAGTCGAACAGAGAGCCCCAGCTGAAGGAGTGGGGAAGATTTGGCGATTGGACAGAAGTGAGAAGATACTATAACCTGGAGAGGTGGTGTTTCTACAAGCTGCAGTCAAGATCAATTGGGAACAACCGGGCCCAATTTGAAGCTGACTGCCTGGGAGAGGACAAGGGAGTGGAGGTAATCGCAAAAGTCATATCAGTTAGGGCTCTGCAACGGAGTTGAGGGAAGATCCCTGTCAGCATCCGGAATGTTACAGCCTCACCGTTGAAACGGCAAGCCCGAATGCTGTTAGATCAAGTAACTCCAGCCACCCCAGTCTCGCCATTTGATTTGGGGAAGGGAGAGAAGGACGGAATCTGCATAGAACAGTTTTACCTGCAAAACACCACACTATCACCCGAGTGGAAATAAAAAGTCAAAGCCCAGCTCCTGAGATGGCAGAATATGTTTTCGAAAGAGGAGTTTGATATGGGGTGTGCGAAAAGTGCCCAGCACCGGATTTGCCTTCAGGAAGACAAGCCATTCAGGGAAAGAGTCAGACAGATCCCTTTGGGGGACATTGAATATTTACATGAGCAGCTGGCAGAATTGAAGAGATCCGGCATCATCAGGGAGTCTAGGAGCCTTATGCCCCCCTATAGTGGTGGTGTGAAAGAAAAATGGGTCCCTGAGGCTATGCATCAATTATCGGACAATCAAGAGGAGGACCATCCCTGATCAGTACATCACTCCAAGGATACAAGATGCCCTGCAGAGCCTATCGGGGGCTAAGTGGTTCAGCATGCTGGACCTGAAGAGTGGGCTCTATCAAATCCCCATGAACCCTGAAGACAGGGAAAAAATAGCTTTCATCACCCCAGTAGGGTTCTTCGAGTTTGAAAGGATGCTTCAAGGTCTGTCCGGTGCTCCAGCAACATTCCAGAGACCAATGGAGAAGACAGTAGGTGACATGAACATAATCAAAGTGTTGGTGTATCTGGACGATATCATCGTCTTTTGGCAAAACTGTCGAAGAAAATGAAGAGCGTCTGGAGAAGGTTCTGAGGAGACTCCATGATGAGGGATTGAAGCTGTCCCTGGAAAAATGTCAGTTTTACCAGCCTTCAGTTAATTACCTCGGCCATGTTGTCCCTGCTGAAGGAATAGCTACTGACCCCCAGAAGTTGGAAGCTGTCACCTCTTGGCCAATGCCTACCAATGTAACGGAGCTTAGGTCATTCCTGGGATTTTGCTCATACTACAGGAGATTCATTGAGGTATTTGCTAGAATAGCCCACCCCCCTTAATGAGTTACTGAAGAACGAGCATGAGAATGATGACCCAGACCTAACGAAGCCAGTCAAACAACATGGTTTGCCCAGGAAGCCTCTGGAGTCTATCCAAGAACCATGGACTGACCCATGTGAGCAAGCCTTTTTGGCAGCTGAAGTGGATACTAACAACTGCTCCTGTTCTGGCCTATGCCAATCCAGCTAAGCTATATGAGCTGCATGTTGATGCCAGTTGAAATGGGTCGTGCAGGTTACTGTATCAGGAGCACAATGGACACATGTGGCCTATTGCTTATGTGAGCCAAAGTCTTGCACCTGCTGAGAAAAACTACCCTACTCATAAGTTTAAATTCTTGGCTCTGAAGTGGGCAGAGGTGAACAAGTTAAAATACTACTTGTATGGTGCAGACTTTGTGATCAAAACTGACAACCAACCACTCACGTACATACTCACCACAGCAAAACTGGTGGTTGGCCGCTAAGGGTGAGCCAAACACCCACCGGTTCGGTTCACACCAGAACCTGCGAACAGACCTAAACTTCGTGTGAACTTTAGAACCCTATTAGTCTATGGGACTCGAATGTTCAAAATCTAAAGTTCTAATTTTAAAGGCTAATATGCAAGTTCTTGTCCTAAAAAGTGTTTGGGGACCTGGGTCCTGCCCCAGGGGACATGTATCAATGCAAAAAAAAGTTTAATAATTCTTAAAGTGAAACAATAAAAAAGTGTAATATTCCTTTACATTTCATACCTGGGGGGTGTCTATAGTTTGCCTGTGAAGGGGCGCATGTTTCCCGTGCTTAGAACTGTCCCTGCACAAAGTATAATTTCTGCAGGAAAAAGTCATTTAAAATCACTTGCGGCTATAATGAATTGCAATGCTTTTTTTTTTCTATTACAATGGATGTTTACGTTCCTTTTAATAGGAATAAAAGCAACACAATTTAAAAAAAAGTGTAAAAATAAAAAGTAAAATAAATAAGAAAAAAAATATGTTTTTAAACGCTCCCCGTCCCACCGAGCTTGCGTGCAGAAGCGAATAGTGTTTGTGATGAATAGGGGAAATATCTTTTCTGATACTGCAGCCATGCGATCACATGATTTCCCTGTGCTGGCCAGCCTCACTCTATGGGGAGAAGCAGGAGGGGCAGAGGTTACCCTGTGACATAAATCGGCCAGCAGAGGGGAATTTCGGCCCCTCCCACTTCTCTGCAAAGATCAAGGCTGGCCAGCACAGGAGGATCATGTGATTGCATGGCTGCAGTGTCAGAAAAGGTATTTCTCCTGTTCATTTCTAGCAAACGCACTTTCATTAATGGCAGCATATCTGCATGGGATACATGTAAAGTCACTTTAGTGACTTTACAAACACTTTAAACAGATGGGGGAAATATGGAGTAAGATGCCCTTTAACGGTAGTTGGTAGAGTCAATTTGATATAGATTTAGATGCCACAATTGTATTTATTGCATAATTGTCCTGTATGGTTGCCTGATTTTTCCGACTGGTGGATATCCTCTTTAGAGAGTTCATCTGGCGGTATAAACACCCCCAAATTAGATTGGGAGTCTTGCAACTGCCCAAGGACAGAGGTGGTCTAGCTGTCCCTAATGCTAGATCATATTACTTGGCATCACAACTCCAACATTTATATGGTTGGAATGTTATAGATTTAGGGGACCTATACAACAAATTATACTCTCCAAATATCAGGAGAAGCCACCAGTGCAGTTAATGGTAGCTCATTATTTTTTATAATAAACAGTGTTTTGCTACATTTAATCAAATTTTTAAAGTGTGGACTACTATCCAACAATTTACTTCCCATGAGGGATGCACCCAATATATGCCCATATGGAATAATCTATGATTACCAGAGGTAAAAAAAAAACTTAAACTGACTCATGGAAAAGGGCTGGTATTGTCCTTCATCAGCTTTTTGATAATGAGGCTGTACAACGATTAAAAAAAAACGGGCAGATAAATACTATCAAATTATTCTTTCAGTACTTGCAGTTGTGGCATGCTCTGCAGAGTTGGCCAGCGACTTTCCCATTAAAATACAATCCCTCCACAAGTTTAACTTAGGCAGTATTAAATTGGCAGTATCTACTAAGAATTCCACACAGGGACATATTGGAGACTTATACTCCTCCTACAAACAAAAACTAGTACTAATACACAGGGTGATAGTCTTGGGTGGTGTTGTAGGGATTTGGAGATTATTATTGATGAGCAATAGGAACAAGCTCTGGAAAATTTTCCCTATCCTCTTCAGTGTTTGACCCAGTTATTTTATCATTCACAGGTCTCGCTATACTCCTCAAAAATTACACACTTGGGGTAAAGCAGCAACACCAAACTGTCCAAGATGTACTACCGAAACGGGCACACTTATCCATATGTTGTGGCTTTGGCCTAAATTACATCAGTAATGGGAGTATATATTTCTCTTTCGTTCTTTGACTGATACAGCCCCATTAAATCTTGACCGTAGTGTTATCAAGCCACCTTCAGGAGAGGACTAGGTAGAACATGTAAAACATGTGAAAACAACAGAACTGTACAGTTCTGCCCGGGGGGGTCCCTCTGGCTATAACCCCTCAGCCTGCTTCCATCTGTCCTGGGGATTTTTTTCTGGATTTTTGACTTTTGCGCAAGATATTGATCCTGTGATCTTCTATCAACAGCCGGCTGGGTGACAAGCTGGATAATATAGATCCTTGTGGTCTCAGCAGCCTGGCCATCGAGTGTGTGCAGGCCCTAGCTACATGCTGGGTCGGCCACGACATGCCCCTCAGGCTCCTGGTGAATGACTATTTTGAGCTTCGCTGGATGGCATTATTAAGAATGTCATAGGTGGGAAGAGCACTTTGCTCCCACAGTCCAAGAAAGGTAAGGAGCCACACCGCAGGCAAGGGACCCCTTTTCCGCTCAAAAGAGGCTTTTTCGTCAGCCCGGGACATCAGGTAAGCGCTCCAGTCCGACAGGGCAACTGCTGGAGGGACAAAAGTGGCCCTAGACCTTGCAAGCCCAGCAAACCTGCTACCGCGTGAAGGTTTGCCCCCACCCAACACATGGGTGGGGGGGGGGTCGCCTTCAAGAGTTTGCAGCTCGGTGGGCTTCTCGGCTGTCCGACCAATGGGTCTGCGAACTGATTTAATCGGGCTACAAGATAGAGTTCCTCTCTTGGCCATCAGATTTTTTTCCCTCCAGCATACCTTTTTATTCTTGGCTCGCCGGGAGGCCCTGTTTGGGGCAGTAAGGGACCTGCTCAAACGCGGGGTGATAGTGCCTGTACCAAAACCGGAGAGGTTTTAGGGTTTCTATTCCAATCTGTTTGTCCCCAAAAAAGAAGGGGTAAGTCCAATTCTGGTCCTAAAAGCCCTCAATTGCTTTGTGAAAGTACAAAGGTTCAGAATAGAATCAGTTCGCTCCGTAGTCGCTGCACTCCATCAGGGGGACTCCCAGGCGTCTCTGGACATCCAGGATGCGTACTTGCATATGTCCATTTGCCTCAGGCATCAGAGGTTTTTTGCGATTGGTAGTGCTCTTCCCCCACTGCAAGTTTGTGGCTCTCCCCTTTGGCCTGGCATCAACACCCCAGGTCTTTACCAAAGTATTGGCTCCAATTTTGGCATTGCTGCGACAATGTGGGATCGCAATTGTGGGTTACCTAGACGACCTCCTTATGAGAGCAGCTTCCGCCTTAGAATTAAGGGAGGATGTAGCGATCACCATGCAAACTCTACAGCAGTTTGGGTGGGTGTTGAACCTCAAGAAGTCGATGCTAGTGCCAACTCAGGACCTGGAGTACCTAGGCCTACTGTTGGACTCCGTGGAAGCGAGAGTGTTTCTCCCTTCAGACAAACTGCAGACTCTCAGAGCCGCGGTGAAGTTGTTGATGAACCACAGGTGGTTGTCACTGCGTTTCTACATGCAAGTTCTGGGCCTCATGGTAGCCTCCAAGGCGGTACCGTACGCCCAATTTTACACCAGAGTCTTGCAGAGGGAGGTACTGTCCAAATGGGACAAATCTCCATTATCCCTGTATCAGCAGATTCGGGTAATCCTAATATTTTGATGCCCTGGAAGAGGAGTTCAAGAGGAGATGGACTGTACCCACTTTGGATCCAGCCATTTTCACTTTAAATAATCAATATACTGTTTCCATCTATGGAATTTACTCCTTTTTCAGTTATTAGGCATCTGGGAGCTGTTTTGAAATTCTATTTTGCCTTGGCAGGACCATCCCAGCTTTTGCCACCTGGTTGATTATCCAGACCATTGCAAGGTGGACTGGAGAAATCAACGGTGAACTTTCTCAGATTATAGATAATCCTAATCTAGATGCAAGATTGCAACTCTTGCCTTTAGCACGTATGTTTTGTGTGGATTCCATGGATAATGTGATCCATCAGATCTCCGGAGAGGCCTTATTTTCTGTGCATGTGCACATAATCTTATGGCTGCAAGCCTGGTTGACACAACACCTTCATTAATGGAGCCTTTTGTACATGCCCTTTAAAGGTACGCTCTTTGGAAGTTCCCTTGAGGAATATATTGAAGTGGCTAGTGAGGGAAGGGGGTTCTACCCTCACTATCATCGCTGCCACCCGGATACAATCTTTTTGTCCCCAAGGAGAGCGAGTACTTATCTACTACAGGTCTTTTCCCCTCACAGCTAAATCCACTGGACCTGCTCAGAAAACTTCTGCAAGTTAAAAGTTGCCCCACCCCCAAAACATCAAAAGCCCCCCCCCCCCCAAAAAAGGAGGGGGTGAGAGATGGACATCTATTGGCTCTACATTGGGCAAAGATGTCCCAGCCATTTATTTCACCATACCCTTCAGAGGGGTACACAGAAAAGCTTAATTGCTTTCTGGTATATACCCTTTTTTATGCTAACCATTTTTACTTGCTACTCCACAAGGCAAACTTTTTTTTTAACACCTACTTGCAGCTTATATTCACAAGGGGTATTTTTTCCTCTCTTAGGGAAGTTCTCAAAGATTTTCCTTTTACAGTAACCTGTATCTAATCAGCAGTGCATGCCCCATCATGCTCCCAAGAACATCTGATAATTGAAGTAATTAGCCTTCTCATTGCTGTGGTAGACTTGTCACAAAGTCTACCACAGCAGAGGAACCTCTGCCTGGTCTTCTACATACATACCACTATATTTCTCATCTGAGATATCCTCCAACTATAATAGCAGCTGTAACATGATGTGCTTTACTGTACTCACCAGTGGCGGCCTGTCCATAGGGGGGGAGCATGAGCGCCGCCCCCCCAATGCCAGTCACAAAAAACAAAAACAAAAAAAATAATGTTCCTTTAAGTGCAATCTGTTCAGGGCGGGCGCCGGACACAATGCACTATGAAAGTGTCATGCCAATGCAATCCTGTGATTGCAGGCAAGACGCTTCATTTGTGGTGTTTTTTGATGCCCTGTGGCGCTGTGCAGTGCGCCTCTAGAAGCTTATTGGGGCATTCTCCTTCATGTCTGGGCGGTGCTGTCCTCGGGGCGGTGTGTCACTTCCTGTTTCGGCTGTATGTGAATGGAGAAGCCAGGTATGTATTACAAACAGCCTGTATTTGTCTGTCACTGTATGTTTTCTTCTGTGATCGGAGGGAGCTGTGCTTCACCTCTGCCCTGCCTGAAATCAACCTCCTCTCCAGCCCTTCACCCGACAATGTGCTGGAGCCTTCATTACACATCTCCTGTATGTGTATACCATGAGGGCTCCCAGCACTGCGTCCTCCTAGAGTCTCCCTCTCCCCATTAGGAATGGGTTTGGATCCCAATCCAAAACTGCTTAAGCTATCCTGCTGGAAAACTGTCGTTGCACACCCCCAGTCATAAGTGGCTGAGGCATTCCCTGCTGGTGTATAGGTGCAGGGCAGGCAATGTCTCAGCTAGATATGATTGGTGGTGTGCAGTTTTCAGACAATTTTCTGGTTAGATAGCTTTGGATTCAGACTAGGATTCTGTTCATTACATCTTGTGATGCTATATCATTAGAACCTTAACCACACCCTGAAACTAAATCTACCAAGGTGCTTTTTTCTTAAAATAATAATAATTGTTTGACCATGTACCCAAACACTGATGCCCTCACTTTTCCCTGTGAGTGACATTTAAACCTCTTGGTCATCTCCCCTGATCTTGTTCTTTGCAGAATATCCGAGTCTAATTGGTATTTTTCCAAAACCATACCATCCTGCCATTATCCAATCCTGCCTCCACACCAGCCGATCTGCTTCAGCCTGCTGTTCCAGTGCCCACTCTACAGCTTGCCGTTCTGGTGCCCGCTGTCCAGTCTAATGTTCTAGTGCCTCTCTCCAGCCTGATGATTTGGTGCCCACTGCCCAGCCTGCTGTTATGTTGCCAGTTGTTCAGTCTGATGTTCCAGTGCCCGCTGTCCAGCCTGTTGTGCCAGTGCTTCGCCCCGCTGTCCAGTCTGATGTTCCAGTGCTCGCTGTCCAGCCTGCTGTTCCAGTGCCTGCTGTCCAGTCTGATGTTCCAGTGCCCGCTGTCCAGCCCGATGATTTGGTGCCCGCTGTTCAGTCTGATGTTCCAGTGCCTGCTGTCCAGCCCATTGTGCCAGTGCCTCTGCCCGCTGTCCAGTCTGATGTTTCAGTGCCCGCTGTCCACCCTGATGTTTCAGTGCCCGCTGTCCACCCTGATGTTTCAGTGCCCACTGTCCACCCTGATGTTTCAGTGCCCACTGTCCAGTCTGACGTTCTGGTGCCTGCTGTTTAGTCTGATGTGCCAGTGCCTCTTCCCGCTGTCCAGTCTGATGTTCTGGTGCCTGCTGTCCAGTCTGCTTTTTCAGTGCCCACTGTCCAGGCTGATGTGCCCGCTTTCCAGCATGACGTTCCGGTGCCTGCTGTCCAGTCTGATGTGCCAGTGCCTCTGCCCAGTCTGATGTTTCAATGCCTGCTGTCCAGTCTGATGTTCTAGTGCCTGCTGTCCAGTCTGATGTCCCAGTGCCCGCTTTCCAGTCTAATGATCTAATACCCGCTGTCCAGTCTGATCTTTCGGTGCACGCTTTCTGTTTAGTGATCCTGTACCTGATACCCAGCCTGACGATCCAGTTCCTGGGGGTCCTGTTCCTGATACCCTGTCTGATGGTCCCATTCCTGATGCCCGGCATAAGTGCCTCTCCCCAGCTTGATGTGCCAGTGCCCAGCTTGGTGTGCCTCTGCCCGCTGCCCAGGCCAGATGACCCAGAGCCCGCTGCCCAGCCAGATGACCCAGACCCCACTGCCCAGCCAGATGACCCAGAGCCCGCTGACCAGCCAGATGACCCGTGCCTACTAAAACCTGATCTCCAGCTTGCCGCTGATGCTTCCTGGCTGGATGCCCAACTGTCAGGAATGGTGTCATTACTTGGTTTACCTACTGGTGGCACTGTTATGTTCTGCACCAAAGGGTGTAGTTCTGGTGGTCACCAGCGGGTGTCTCCCTGCCAAGATTACTAACCAACTGTTAAGTTACACTTGATGTGTGTCTGCTGGACTATATAAGCCTGCTCTTAACCAAGGCTCAGGGCTTCAGAATTCCCCCTGCAAGCCTTGTCTCTGCCTGAACCTGATCTGTTTCCTTCCTTGTCCTGGTCTCCGTTTCGTGTATCCTGTCCCTGAGACCTGTTACCTGCTCCCAGCTCCCACTTGTTTTCCTCTCCTAGTACTTGTCTTCTCTTCCCCTTTTCTCTCATCCCTGCCTTGGTTATTAATGTGTGTGCGTGTGTATACATACATATATATATATATATATATATATATATATATACATATACACACACACACACACACACACACACACACACACATATACATATATATATATATATATATATATACATATATACACACACACACACACATATATATATATATATATATATATATATATATATATATATATATATATATATATATATATATATATATATATATACACACATACATATACACACACAGTCAGGTCCATAAATATTGACACAATTCTAATCTTTTTGGCTCTATGCACCACCACAATGGATTTGAAATGAAACGAACACAAGATGGGCTTTAACTGTGGACTTTCAGGTTTAATTTGAGGGTATTTACATCCAAATTAGGTGAACGGTGTAGGAATTACAACAGTTTGTATATGTGCCTCCCACTTTTTAAGGGACCAAACGTAATGGGACAATTGGCTGCTCAGCTGTCCCATGGCCAGGTGTGTTATTCCCTCATTATCCCATTTACAAGGAGCAGATAAAAGGTCCGTAGTTCATTTCAAGTGTGCTATTTGCATTTGGGATCTGTTGCTGTCAACTCTCAATATGAGATCCAAAGAGCTGTCACTATCAGTGAAGATAGCCATCATTAGGCTGAAAAAAACAAAACGCACCCATCAGAGAGATAGCAAAAACATTAGGTGTGGCCAAATCAACTGTTTGGAACATCCTTAAAAAGAAAGAATGCAACGGTGAGCTCAGCAACACCAAAAGACCCGGAAGACCACAGAAAACAACTGTGGTGGATGACCGAAGAATTCTTTCCTTTCACAACAGTTGGCAAGATCACGAACACTCTCCAGGAGGTAGGTGTATGTGTGTCAAAGTCAACAATCAAGAGAAGACTTCACCAGAGTGAATACAGAGGGTTCACCACAACATGTAAACCATTGGTGAGCCTCAAAAACAGGGAGGCCAGATTAGAGTTTGCCAAACAACAGCTAAAAAAAACCTTCACAGTTCTGGAACAACATCCTATGGACAGATGAGACCAAGATCAACTTGTACCAGAGTGATGGGAAGAGAAGAGTATGGATAAGGAAAGGAACTGCTCATGATCCAAAGCATACCATCTCATACCACCTCATCAGTGAAGCATGGTGGTAGTGTCATGGCATGTATGGCTGCTAATGGAACTGGTTCTCTTGTATTTATTGATGATGTGACTGCTGACAAAAGCAGGATGAATTCTGAAGTATTTCAGGCAATATCTGCTCATATTCAGCAAAATGCTTCAGAACTCATTGAACGGCGCTTCACAGTGCAGATGGACAATGACCCGAAGCATACCGAAAAAGTAACCAAAGAGTGTTTTTAAGGGAAAAGTGGAATGTTATGCAATGGCCAAGTCGATCATCTGACCTGAATGCGATTGAGCGTGTATTTCATTTTCTGAAGACAAATCTGACTGAAGTATACATATACAAACTATTGTAATTCCTACACTGTTCACCTGATTTGGATCTAAATACCCCCAAATTAAATCTGGAAGTCTGCAGTTAAAGCACATCTTGTTTTTCCATTTCAAATCCATTGTGGTGGTGTATAGAGCCAAAAAGATTAGAATTATGTAGATGTCCCAATATTTATGGACCTGACTGATTGTATATATTTACTTAGGTGTTTGGGGGTTTACTGTGTCTTATTACTTGTTTATGATTTGCTGGTGTTGCACGTGTGTCTTTACCTTAATAAATATAAATCTTTTCACTTACACTTGTGTTCCTGATTCCTTTAAATGCAGCCCAACGATCTGATCACCCGTGCTGGATGCCTGTGTTGGCTATGTCCTTGGTAACACATTTATGTGCTTGTCTCCCTTCATATGCGATTTGTAGATACCTTGGCCTTTTCCAAGCTCACCAACCACTTTCCATTATGTTACTACTCTACAAACTTGCTTATAGACCTCCCAGCATTTTCAATCCCGATATTTTTTTAGGCACACTCTAGCCTCCCAAACTTGAGGAGGCCCTTGGAAGTGGTGTGGAGAGAAGTGAGTGGTATCCAGGAGACCTGATATGGAGTTCAGAGAGGTAGAAATCAAGGAGCGACTAACCCGAATATCCCATTGGTGGAGCACAATTTGGAATGTTTTATTTTTCCCTTGTTTATATGCTAGCAGCTCACCTTAAACAAAGACCACAACAGGTCTAGTGGCACTTTTAGGAGAGGAGAGTGGAGTGCAGTGGAATGTGATTTTTCCATAAAGGATCCATATGTTAAAACCTTATCAGACCAGCTGTGGATTTTTGATGCAGGCGAGGAGAGTGAAACGTGAACTGCCATTAAGGATTTGTATACCAAAGTGCCACTAGACTTGTGGTCTTTGTTTAAGGTAAGCTGCTAGGGCACACTTTGTTGGAAGCTTGGATGGTGGGAACAATTGTGTTCACAACTTCCAAGAACCTTTTTTTGAGCACGTTATGTTCACATCTCATCACTTTTTGATGCACATGCACTTTATTATTTGGGACTTATTTTATTGTTTTTTTTTTTATGTAAAATCAGATGAATTACCTGCTTTTGATTCAAGCACTTTTATCACTGTTTCAGATATTATCGCATATTATTGTATTTTTTTGTTTCTTTAAATTAGGGATAGTCATTTATGCCCATTTGTCTTTTTGCTGTATAGCTCCTTGAGTTAGTGCACTTTATTGCTGTTTCACATAGTATCGCATATTATCGCATTTTACTGCAATTTATTTGTCTGCTTTCAATTAGGGATAGGCATTCATGCATATTTGTCTTTTTGCTGCTTAGCTTCTTGAATTTGTGCACTTTTTTCACATACGATTTTCACAACTTTTGTTTTATTGTTTTGTTTTTTTTGTATAATTTTTATTGTTTTTGAGAATGTTCTTTCTCATATTATAAATGTTCTCTGTTTTGTTAAATGATAATCCTAATAACAAGATAACTAAGATGTAATCCAGTGTTATGTATTGATTTTATTAAAATATTTTAATAAATATTTTTATAAATATCAGTTTTGTCTTAATGCACTATTCAGTTAACTGAGGTACATTTTTTGGTGAAATGGTAAAATATTTTTGGATCAAAACAGACACTTGGACAAACAACAAGAAAAACTAGTGCCAAAGATATTAATGGAAGATTGAGGGGTTAAATAATATTGCTGCCACCTAAGTACCATTGAATCACCGGCATAGGTGTGTGAAGCCTATTGCATTAGGGTGCGCATCCCAAAGATCAAACACACATGCGTTTGAGAAATATATAATACATATACACACACACACACACACACACACACACACACACACACACACTTTTATGGTAGAGCCGATACAGTGAAAGAGGTACAGTGAAAGAGAGCACGTCATGAATGGCAGAACTGGTCAGAGGGAGATATTTCCAATCTCCCTGCCTGCACACAGAGCAATAATGCTAATGCCCTTGGGGTGATTAGGGTGTGCCCAGGTACACCTGGCATGCCCCCTGCACATGCCTATGATCACCAGTTAATTGGCAAGAAAAAAGAAGCAAGCAGCACAAATCTATAATACCACAATCTGATAGTGAACCCACTGATATTAACCTAATCCCTTACTGTACACATGTGAAATGCATTTAATCCAACAATCATGTATAATGATAAACTCTGTCATTGCATAAAATAATTAATCTATCATACAAAAATTTGTTTCTATGAAACAAACCTGTAAGGTGCGCCCCCCTCCTTAGCTCCTCCTTAGCTCGAGCTGGACTTTAGTGACCACTGGAAAGCCCTTTCAATCGATTGGGTAAAATCAGACAATCACACGAGTTGAGGATTATCATGACTAAGAGTTCTTTAGTTCCTGTATACTATTTTTTATGTGCTTCAAATTGCATTGTCAGCCAATCAGGTTTAGACAAGACATTCAAGACGTTTGACCAATCATGAAACATTAACATCTAGTGCGTCATACAATAAGCGGAGTTTTTTAGGGGAATTCTGATCAAAGGTCTCCAGACATACAGACATTTATTTATATAAATGACCTTAAGAAATCATCTATAATTAAACCACATAGCTTCATTTCATCCCGATGTGCTCGTGTCACCCGGACACGGCACATCTGAGATCGGCAGGAGGGCTCTGTGATTGGCCCTCCTTATCACATGACGGCCGTGTCCAATCACGGCCGTCATGTGATGTAAACAAACAGCCGGTTGCTAGGCAATCGGCTCTCCTCACACGGAAGTCATCGCTGAGGAGAGGAGAGCAGAACGCTGCAGCCGGCTGATGATCAGTGAGTATGGGCTGCTTTTTACAGCTTTTTACTCACTGATCATCAGTCTAGTGTCAACACACAACACACCACACAGTACAAACACAGTCCCCAAACCACACATGTCCCCAAAACATACATGTCCCCAAATAATAAAAACACATGTCCCTAATAATAAAAACATGTCCCCCACATATGTCCCACTAAAATCATATGTCCCAATGATTATCTGCACACATATGTACGTGATCACCTGCACACATATGTACATGATCATTTGCGTACATATGTCCGTGATCACACAAACCAATTATTATACAGTTAACTGAATTTTTTTTACCAAAAACATGTAGCAGAATACATTTTGGCTTAAATTTATGACAAAATTTGATTTTATTGGATTTCTTTTCAAATAGAAAAAAGAAAATATTGTTTTTTTTCCAAATTTCCGCTTTTTTTGCGCTTATATCGCAAAAAATAAAAAACGGAGTCGTGAATAAATAACACCAAAATAAAGCTCTATTTGTGTGAACAAAATGATAACAATTTCATTTGGGTACAGTGTAGCATGACCGCGCAATTGTCACTGAAAGCGCGAGAGCGATGAAAGCTGAAAATTGAGCTGGGAAGGAAGGGGGTGAAAGTGCCCTGTATTGTAGTGGTTAAAGAAATTCATGATACTATCCCAGAACGAACCAAACCAACCTCCCACTCCAGAAAATGGATTCCAGGAGTCTCCCAGACGTCTCATTCGGTCCTGTAATTTCGCCCTTTCATCATTGTGTCCCTTTATATGTTGCTAACAATATGATTGCTGTTATATTACATGTCCCATCCCTCCTCTGGATGCGATACTCAGTTGTTGCTGCAATTTGTGCTTTTGACATTATATCTCCTGTCTGTACACAGCAGGGATAATTATAACTTATTCTTGTAAATGTTGCTCTACCCCTGACCCCTATACTGTTATTCCTACTCATTCCGCATGAAGATATAAGCCAGCACCCAAAAACAGTTAATAAGAATACCTTCATGGTTAATGCAATTGACAAAATAAGAATAATTTTAACATTGCACCTTCTGGGCTTTGTGAATTGGGGCTTGGGGGACCCTAGAAGGAAGGCAGCTTGGCTGTGGGAGGGGAGAGGGGCAGGGAGCGATGGGATCAGAGTCTCTTCGGATCCAAATGGAGGAGGGGGTGGCAGGGAGTGGTTGGGTCAGTGTCTCTTCGGATCCATTTGGTCCTGGCTTTGGGTCCATCTCTGGTTCTGGAACCATCTCTGGTTCTTGCTGCTGTGGCACTTTCTTTATCCTTGATGCGTGGATCCATTGCGGGCTTTGCTCAGTCAGAATTGCTGTCCTGGAGACCTTGAGGACTTTGCTCGGTCAGAATTGCTGTCCTGGAGACCTTGAGGACTTCAAATGGACCTTGGAAGACAGGACCTGGTTGCTGGCGGACTGCAAGTTGTTTGATCAACACTTTGTCTCCTGGTATGAAGGGGTGCCTGGGCTCTGTGGAAAGAGGAGAGAAAGTGCCAGCAACCTTATCATAGTTTTCAGTAAGGCTACTTACCAAATGTTTCACATGCTCTTCCTGTAAGGAAAATAAGTTCTACTCCTCACCTATTTTAGGGGCTTTTGTGCTGGCCTACCCATTAGGTTTTCAAAGGGAGAGAGACCTGTCCTGGCATGAGGGGTGGTCCTTATCTGGAAGAGTACCCCTGGTAGCAGGTAAACCAAACCTACTGATCCTATAAAGAATCCCTCCTTGTTTGACCACAATCCATCCGGATTGCGTGTCAAACCTGCATGAACCCAGCAATCCATGTCTTTGGGTTGTGCTTTTCTTTGTACAAGGTATCCTGTTGGCTGCTCTGTCAGCTAAATTGTTACCTTTAGTAGTTTCTGTTTTGTCAAAAGAATTGCCTTTCACTCTTATAATATTAACTTTGGATGGTAAATGGAGTGCTTGCAGGAGGTTTTCCACTCATTTTTGGTTGGCAATTTGTTTGTTGTCTGCAGTTTTAAACCCCCGATTAGTCCAGATCATTCCATAATCATGGGCCACGTTGAACGCGTATTTGCTGTCAGTGTAAATGTGTAAATGTTCACTTCCTGTCCCTGAAATAACTGACATGCTCTAGTTAAGGCATGTAGCTCAGCTTGTTGTGCTTAACTGGTCAGGCAAAGTAACTACTGCATACCCTGTTTTGTACGTGCTATCTGAGGGCCTGGAACATCTTCTGTCAACAAAAATGTCTTAAAGCGGGAGTCCACCGGGACTCCGCTTTTTTTTTTTAAAAGCCAGCAGCTACAAATACTGCAGCTGATGACTTTTAAAATAGTGACACTTACCTGTCCAGTGCGCCCGCGATGTCGGCACCCGAAGCCGATCTGTAGATCGTCACTCGGGTGCTGCCGCCGCCATCTTGGGTGTGGGAATCAGGAAATGGAGCCTTTCGGCTTCATTTCCCTGTTCCCTACTGCGCATGCGCGAGTTGCGCTGCGCAATAAGGACAGTCCCCGCTGCCTCTGGGATCTGTGTGTTTCCCAGCAGGCAGCGGGGCACTTGCAGAAGGGGGCGGGCACTTGCGGAAAGGAGCGTAATCTACGCCCCTTTCCGCAGAGAGCTATCCCGGAAGTGGGTGCAGTTACCTGGATTATCCAGGTAACTGCACCCCCCTCCCCCCTGAAAGGTGCCAATTATGGCGCCGGAGGGGGGGAGGATTCCGATGAGTGGAAGGTCCATTTTAGGGTGGACCTCCGCTTTAAAATTCAGGGTTGAGAGTGTCAGTCTTGGTGAAGTTGTATTAGTCAATTCTTTAGAACAGTCATGGGTGGGAGTGATTGCACTGGATCTCTGAGCTGTCATGTGTTGAGTTGACATGTTTTGTAGAAGATGCACTACAGTGTGTGTGGTATACAGAGTGGTGTCAGTGCCGAGAGTAATTTTACATGCCTCCTTTACAGTCATTGCAAAGCAGCCACAGCTTGTAGACAGGCAGGCATGCCCTGGACTTGAATTGGTAGGTTTTTTGAAAGGTAGGCCACGGGGCGGTAGTGAGTACCATGCATTTGCGCTATAACCGCAGTGAATGCAGGGCCCCTGACTACACAGTATAGTACAAAGAATTTTCTGTAATCTGGCAAGCCCAGTGCTGGGGCACTGGCCAAGGACTGCAACAAAGAGTTAAAAGCTTGTGTCGTTTCCTCAGTATATGTGACCTGTTTTGGGGCAGTCAATGCAGTGGCAGGGCGTAGGACTGAGTCATAAAAAGAACAGTCTGGGATCCATTGCCTACAGTAGATGATAGAGCTGAAGGAAAGGAGCGCTGCCTTATCCTTCGGGGGACCGAGACAGGTCAGGGTTTTGACTTGTTCAGGGGACACTTGTGTCCCGCCTGAGATAATACATCCTAGGTATTCCACCTTGTCCCTGCACCACTGGATCTTTTCCCAAGACGCCAAGTGGTCCTTGAGAAACAGGTGATTCATCTGGCTTTTCAAAGTCTGCTGCACACTGCGTCCCGCTCTCACTACACAACAGTAGGTCATCTACATATCGAGCCCCGAGAAGACGTGATATTTCACGAAACGCGTCGGGCGGTGTGACACGCTATTCATTGCCTCTGAACGAACGAACTGGTGAAAGGGTATTGGAGTGGAGGATTCGCGTCCGGCCGGCGCTACCTACTGTGACATGCCCCATTGTGCTTGACTTTTTGTAAGTGCATTTCTTGTTTTTAATATTTTAATAAAACGTTTTTACACTATTTGGAGCTTTTTCCTCCTCTTTATGGCCGACCGGTTATTGTCAAACATTGGAACCTGACTGTTTAACTATTTGACCTATGGGTGGAGCCTATGGATGTCTGAGGAATATATACAGCCTGGTCTGACTCTTAGAGCATACAATCTTAGAACATCTGGTAAGGAGCCATCTTTATTTATGGTGGTGGTGCACGCTCACAGTCGTTGAACTACTGGAATTTCCGAACAAATTATAATTATATTTTGACACGTGGTGGTGTTCTTTTTATGAACTGATTCAATCAATTGGACAATTTATGTGATTATTATTAATTTGTTAACAATACTTAATATGTTTCTTTCATTTGAATTATTATTTTGTTCACTATTATCTGTCAGCTAAAACTTATGGGGTATTCATTTATACCTATTAAGTTGTGGTTACAGACGGTACTCTATATATATTTATCAATCCTTTTATCACTAGATTTCATTCTCTGTGGTATTAGTTACGGATATATTTTCACGAATTGAGGTATTAAAATATCTGATTTATTCTTTTATTGGGATTATACACGACCTAAGTTCATACTTAGGACAGCGCGGTTCTTTTTTGTAATTTCATCTACATATTGTAGTAGGACAGATCCCTGGGATGATACCCATCCAAGGTGACTTTCAAAACCATTGAAAAGGCTGCCAGACTGTCCACACATCCCTGAGGGAGACAACGTGTCCAGGTCAGCTATTGGCCAGGGGCCCCAGGTAAAAAGGGAAGATTTCCTGAAAATCCTCATGTACATCAATGCTAAAGAAAAAACATTGGATAAGTCTAGTACCGTGTAAGTGGTGGATGTGGCAGAAATTTTTAAGATCCCGGTAATGTCTGAAACTATTTGTTTAATCCCCGCAGGTCCTGCACCATCCTCCACTCCCCACTGGCCTTTCTGACAGGATTTATGGGGGTATTCCAGGGACTAATGATGGGTTTAAGGATTCCCCTTTGTAATAACAATTTATGGCTGTATACTCTGTAGTTTTTAGTGTGTAGTGTGTATTGTTTCTTAAAGATGGGAGAGGTGCCGGGCTTGAAAGTAGGGACATATGGAGTGCATTTGATATGTCCTACATCTGTCTTGGACTTCGCCCAAATTGGGTGAGTCTCCAGGGGGGCTGGTATGGACATGAAGTAAAATGTCAGGTCCCTTCGCTTAGGCATAGTTAAGTCACAGTTAACTGCTTTAGCTGTCATACCCCCTTGTAAGTCAAATTTAATGGCTATCGCCATCCTCAATGAGGACATAAGGTCCCGTCCCATTAGACATAAAGGGAAATCAGTGAGGATGGCAAAACTTTTCTTGGTTAAGGGTCTTTCCTGCAAGTCTGACACCTGAAGTGGTTCTACGGGGTGTTTGTCATTAGGTTGATTTGGAGAACGACCAGGAGTTTTACTTTCACTTTGTATGTGAGGAGGTTTTCGTTCTTGCGGATATCCCTGTTGGTGTTGTTGACCCCTTCCCTGATATCTGCCTCTGAAATCAGCTCTCCTTGGACACCTCACCGTGGTCTATAGCCCTTCCTTTGAGGACAATCAGATTTCCAGTGGGAAGGATCCCCACAGTTAAAACACCCTTGATTGTCATAGGGCTGAGGATATGACCCTCGTGGTTGGTCATTGAGAGCAGGAAACATGGCAGAAATACCAGGGGAGATTTCAGGTGTGGTTTGCGTGAATAATGCCCCTTTTGTATGATAAACCCCGGAGGATGCTCGTTTTTTTTAACGCCCTCCATAAAATATTTAGGACAGTGTAGCCCAATCAGAATTAACAAATTTCATAATTTGTGTGACTTTAGGGTCTCCATTATTCATGGCTGTACTGACAAACAATAGTGGGCTATCAATTTCACAGGATGTGTCAATTTTAAACAACTGTGACACAAAGGAATAAAAATCTTCCCCTGTTTGTTGTTTACATGCAAGCAAATCATTTATGGGCATTTCTGGTTTATATGCTTTTCTCCAGGCGGCTAGGAGTTTGTTCCAAAAGCCAGTCCAATCTTCCTTGACCATGCCTAGGGGCAAGGGAATTTGTACTTGGGTAGTACCCATAGTAATAAGGGGAAATTTAAGGGCTGTTACATCTTCTGACACTAATTCTGTTTCATTTACAGACTTTTAAAGAGGCATTTTAAGGTGACTCATTTTTAAAGAGAGGTCATCATCTTGTGACTCCTCTATTTCTTCTTCCTCGCTCTCTGACAAGAGAGTGAGAACGACTTCTAGAACTATGTATGTATGTATTTCTGTAACATCTGTCCCATTTATTCCCATAGAGCAGCCCTCGGTATAGTTCTCAGTGATAAAATGGGGGTCATTACGTAAGGGACAGGGGGCATGCATCTAGGGGATGAGGGAACCGTTTTCTATATTCCTTCAATGTTTTAGACCATGCTTTATAACATTCAATCATGTAATCATTATTATGGGGAAATGGTGGATAATTGTACTGTTTGTGTTGCCCACAAAATTTAGTAACCTCCTCCCAATCCACTTGGCAACAAGGGCCGTCAGTAGTTAAACCTGAAACTTGAAGAATATGAGCTCTGGATAGTATGTTTGCCCAAAAGGGTTCAGTACAATGTTTTCCATAATTTCCCAACACGAAATCAAATAGGGTGGGCTGTTCCAGCTTACCTCCTGGACCTCCCTTACCCAGCTGATTTCCCATGTTCAATTCTTATACTTTAACTTATAATATGACTTCTATTTATATACATCAGTTGCAGAACACACTCCTAATGATTTTGGACAGACTATAAATTCACTTGTTCTGAATTCAATAATACTCCTGACACCTTTAACAGTTAAACCTTCTTGAAACACAAAATTATTATATATATTAAACCTTAATGTTTGTATCCGTGGTGCACCTTCACGGAACATAAGACCCTTTTCCCACCTTGTGATAATAACCATCATCAACACTAGCAACCAAATAGGTTTGAGATTATTTGTATACAAATAATAAGCCTGTTAAACACTCAGGGCAGCGTCCTGCCCAGGACAATGTCCTGACATTAATTTTAGAGGTTTCCAGTGACCAGTCCTTTGTAATTGAAAACTTAAATTTTCAATTATTTGTCTATATTCTTATGCTTAATCCCAGCCAACCTAGCAAGGATTTTTTATCTTATTCCTGACCCCGGCCAACCTAGCGAGGGTCTCAACACTTATAACTCCTTAACTGAGCGAGCTACCTTCTTTCAGAGACAAATTATATCATTGTCTTGAAAACCACAATCAAGTACATCAAGTGTTCTAGGTACAGCATCAAAACAGGTAAGCTTCTCAAAAAGACTTATAAAAAGTAATTTTAAAGAAAGCTTACCTGGTTCAATGGCTGTACCCCACTTCTGGTACCATTTGTAAGGTGCGCCCCCCTCCTTAGCTCCTCCTTAGCTCGAGCTGGACTTTAGGGACCACTGGAAAGCCCTTTTAATCGATTGGGTAAAATCAGACAATCACACGAGTTGAGGATTATCATGACTACGAGTTCTTTATTTCCTGTATACTACTTTTTATGTGCTTCAAATTGCATTGTCAGCCAATCAGGTTTAGACAAGACATTCAAGACATTTGACCAATCATGAAACATTAACATCTAGTGCGTAATACAATAAGCAGAGTTTTTTAGGGGAATTCTGATCAAAGGTCTCCAGACATACAGACATATATTTATATAAATGACCTTAAGAAATCATCTATAATTAAACCACATAGCTTCATTTCACCTTATGAATATTTCCTACTTCCTATAAATTCTAACATCTAGCTCTGACCACAAATGCATCCTGTTTCTTGCAGACTTCAGAAGTAACTTGCAAAGCATGGTGTTTCACTAAACTTCAGTAAATATCTGTTCAAGCAGCTAAATGTAATAAGACGAGTTTAAACTTAAAGGGTGACTCTCCCTACCCTTACAAAACCAAGTGCAAATGACGTTAAAAAAAAGTGCAACATATTTGAAGTCCATTTTGTAATCCCAGGAAAAATCCAAGAAAGTGATAGTCATTAGCAGGGCTTTTTTCTCAGCGGGAACGCAGGGGAATGCAGTTCCGGCACCTCCACCACTGAATGTATGTAATTGCAAGGTGTGTTGGGTTGTGCTACAGTGTCTATTGATGCTGGCTGCTAATGAATCTATTGTTGCTGGAGGGGATCTATTTCTGCAGAAGGGTTGATTGCTGCTGGGGGGGGGGGTCTAGTATTGCTGGTGGGGGATATATTGTTGCTGGGGTGAGTCTTATGTTGCTGGGAGGGATCTACTGTTGAGGGAGAAGTCTATTATAGCTGGCTGCTAAAGGGTCTATTGTTGCTGGGTGGTATTTTGTTGTAGGTGGTCCATTGTTGCGAGGGGGTGGGATCTATTGTTGCTGGTGGGTCTATTTGACTACTTTTCTTGTTATCCATTACAAATTCCATACAAATTACTTAGTACCACAAATGTTACTTGGTTCTGTGTTCTCTAAAAGGGGCAGTGCTGGGAGGTGGGTAGGGGTTGGAACCAAGGACTGGAGCTCAGTGGTAGGTAGGGGCAAAGACGATGGATAACTCCCAAAAGGGGGAGTTCCTGCACATATTCTCTGAGAAAAAAAAAGCCCTAGTCATTAGAGATTAGATTAATAGCAGTGGGTTCGCTATCACCAGATTGTGGGATTATAGATTTGCGCTGCTTGCTTCTTTTTTCTTGCCAAAAAAAAAGAGACTTGCATAACTCTGGCTTGCGAGGCTCTTGCTATAGGCTTGCAGGGCTCTTGCTGTAGACTTACCACTGCAAATTTGCTACAAGTTAGAAAAGTTTTAACTAGAACTTGTGCTTCAAGTGCTCTGCAATTGTACAACTTGCCAGGGCAGCAATTTCACAAGACTTAAAATTCAATACTGCCACAAATGTGTGGCACCGGCAAGTTATCCTTGCTATCTGGGCAGAGGCCAAATATTGTACAGCAGCCGGTCTGACAGAAGCCGGACGCTTGGCCTGCTTCTGTTAAAGAGGCATGACCAGAAAAAGGTCTGCCGATCGGCATCTGATCAGAGTTCTCAGCCAATGGCTGAAAGCGCTGACAGGTGTGTTCTTCCCCGGGGCCGTCCTCCTGTCAGAACACAATAGCTCATTGGGGGAGAACGCTGTACTAACCTTACATAGTTAGTACAGCAGCTCATCCCGAGCTCTTCAGTTATTTTTTTCGTTCAGCCCGCTGGGTTCAGTGAAAAAACAAATAGTGTTTACTAGGTTTTAGTAGTCTTCTTAGCTCCCTCAGGCAAGCCCCCCTCCTTTGCACTACCCATGAAAGAAATGTAGCAGCTATGTCAGAATTATGGGAAAAAATTTCTGCCTTGATGGCCGACTTAGAGCCAGGTATCGTAAGCCTACTTCTCCACCCTCTCAAGAGTCTTTTTCTGAATTTCCTACAACTGCATATCCAGCTAAGGATAATGAGGAAGAGGAGTTCCTTAACTACTTGCCTATTGGGCACTTAAACACTAGTGATGGGCGAACGGTTCGCCCGGCGGTCGTTTCGCAGCGAATTTCGGCTGTTCGCGGTCCGCCTGTTCGGCGGACTATTGGCGCCGTTCGCCCGGCGGACTTCCGTGTTTACTGTGTAAAAGAACTTTGACCTATGATGACACATCCATCATGGGGTACAGGACAGCCAATTGAGACATTACAGCACATGGACACTTGGACATTCCCCCTAACTTATAAATACACCCGATCCGGCTGCCATTTTACATTCTTTCTTCTGTCACTATAGGGAGAGGTTGCTGTGTGGAGCAGGGAGAGATTACAGTGACCCAAATCGCTAGCTATTTGGTACACAAAAGTTCTTTTCAGGACTGGTATAGGTGTTAGGTGTAGTTCAGGATAGGCAGTGCTGTGCTAGTGATTGTTGCAGAAGCCTGAGTGTCTTTTGTCAGTTTAGAGAAAGGGACAGGACGGTGTGTGCTGCAGGGACAGCCAGTTTAGTCATTAGCTGTTACTATCAGGTCCACAAAAGTGCTATTTCAATTATTGTTCCAGTAGCCTCTGTTTTGTCAGTTTATATAGGGGCAGGCAGGAAGCAGTGTGTGAGACAGTGAGGGTCAGTTTAATCAGTAGCTGTTACTATTAGTTCCACAAAGGTTATTTTCAGGACTGGTATCAGTGGTATGGTAATAGGCTTGTACACGTATAATATTCTTTCTTCCAAATATAGAAAGAATATTATACTTGACTGCTACCCTTCTGCTGCAGTCTGCTAATCATTCACAACCCACTTGTTCCACAAAGCTCCTTATAAGGACTGGTAACTTGGTCTGTCTAGGGTGCTACAGTACATAGGGTTAAGTGAGGTACAGTCTGCCATTCTATAAGGACTGGTATAGGTCCACAGTACATAGGGTTGAGGTGCACTACTGCTGACCGCTGCCCTATACTGCAGCAGTCCTTCATCGGTATAGGGACTGCCGTACAGTCTGCTAATCACTCACACACAACCTACTTGGTCCACAAAAGTCCTTATAAGGACTGGTAACTTGGTCTGTCTAGGGTGCTACAGTACATAGGGTTGAGTGAGGTACAGTCTGCCATTCTATAAGGACTGGTATAGGTCCACAGTACATAGGGTTGAGGTGCACTACTGCTGACCGCTGCCCTATACTGCAGCAGTCCTTCATCGGTATAGGGACTGCCGTACAGTCTGCTAATCACTCACACACAACCTACTTGGTCCACAAAAGTCCTTATAAGGACTGGTAACTTGGTCTGTCTAGGGTGCTACAGTACATAGGGTTGAGTGAGGTACAGTCTGCCCTTCTATAAGGACTGGTATCAGTCCACAATAAATAGGGTTGAGGTGCACTACTGCTGACCGCTGCCCTATACTGCAGCAGTCCTTCATCGGTATAGGGACTGAGAGTTTTGTCACAGGGTCATTTAAAAAATGACAGGCAGAGGAAGAGGCAGGCCTTTCCGCAGGGGTGGTAGGGGTAGGGCAGGAGCAACAGGCTTGAGCCAAAGTGGGAAGTTGCAGAAGGTGCGTTCAATTACTTTAAAGGACGCACCAGACTTGGTTGAGTGGCTCGCTCAGCCTTACTCTTCTGCACCCTCCTCATCCTCTCGATCTGCACCCTCTTCTTCACTCTCTGCTATGTGCACCCCCAAAGACACTACCACCAACAACACCACCACCACATACCTTCCGCTTGAGTCACAGGAATTATTTTCCGATCCATATCAAGACATTTCTGATGCGCAGCCACTCTTGGTATTGGAACAGGAAGAGGAGGCAGCAACAACCGCTACTCAGCAGTCTGACGACAGTACCCAGATCAGCCCAAGGAGGAGGTTGGTCCCCAGTGTTGCTGCCTACTCCGAGATCTCTACTTATAGCGGTAGGGAAGGTGACGTTGATGATGACGTGTCTAGTGATGTCACGTGGGTGCCCACAAGAGAGGAAGAGGAGGGGAGTTCAGAGGGAGATATGGACCAGCAGATAGGGAGAGAAGCAAGAATAACTTGCATTGCACAGGAGGGAGAAAGCAGACTGCAAATGTATCAGGAGTGAGTCATCGACCATGTACGGTCACATCTGGCGCTCCCAGGACACCGGCACATAGCTCCGCAGTGTGGGCTTTTTTTAACGTGTCCGCTGCTGACAATAGCGTTGCCATCTGTAATCTTTGCAGTCAACGCATTAGTCGCGGTAAGCCCAACGCTCACCTAGGGACGACCGCCTTAAGAAGGCACATGAGCAGCCATCACCAAGCCGAGTGGGAGCAACGGAACACACAAAGCCACACTGCAGGCTCTCACCGTCCAGCCTCGTCTTCTACTTCTCCTTCTCCTCTCTCCTCACAATTGTCCTCCACTCCACCTTCCATCACGCCAAGCTCACATTTTTCTGCAAAAAGGCAGGCTTCCGTGGGCCTAATGTTTGAGCGTAAAAAAATGATGACGCTGGATAACCCTCTTGCCCAACGGTTGACGGCTGGCTTGTCAGAACTCATAGCCCGCCAACTACTGCCATATAAACTGGTGGACTCGGAGGCCTTTCGCAAATTTGTGGCCATTGGAACACCACAATGGAAGGTCCCAGGAAGGAAGTATTTCTCAGAGAAGGGCATCCCAGAGCTATATGGCCATGTTCAGCGGCAAGTGAATGTATCTCTGGCACACAGTGTCGGTGCCAAGATACATCTGACCACAGACACGTGGTCTAGCAAACACGGGCAGGGAAGGTATATCACTTTTACTGCCCACTGGGTGAACCTTCTGACGGCCGTCAAGCATGTAACCCGTGGCATCCGTGTAGATTTGATTTTACCGCCACGGATTGCATGCAGGGCTGTCTCTTCTTCTCCTCCTCCTCCTACTCCATCCTCCTCCCTCTCCTCCCCAGCTGACTCCTCCTTTTTTCCGCTGCTAGCGTCTCTTCCGCTGCGCCGCCCAAGCTCCCCAGAACCTATTCGACATGCCAGGTGAGACGTTGCCATGCCGTGCTGCGTCTGTTGTGCCTGGAAGCCAAGAGCCACACTGGCCCGGCACTCCTTTCAGCTTTGCGTTCACAGGCAGATCAGTGGCTAACACCACTCAATTTGACAGTTGGTAAAGTGGTGTGTGACAACGGTGCCAATCTGCTTAGCGCATTGAAACAGGGCAAAATCACGCACGTGCCATGCATGGCACACGTCTTAAACTTGGTCTTGCAGCGATTCCTTGTCAAATACCCTGGGGTCCAGGACATCTTGCGGCAGGCAAGGAAAATCTCGGCCCATTTCAGAAGATCTTACACGGCCATGGCTCGCCTTGCTGACATTCAGCGGCGACACAATCTGCTGGTCAGAGGTCTTATTTGCGATTGCCCAACGCGATGGAACTCAACCTTCTATATGCTTGATAAGCTGCTCCAGCAGAAACGTGCAGTTAACTTCTACCTGTATGAACTCTGCGGCAGAACCGGTTCTGGGGAGCTGGGGTTTTTTTCACCACGCCAGTGGCTACTCATGCGCGACGCATGCAGACTTCTGCACCCATTTGAGGAGATCACCAAACTGGTCAGTCGCAGCCATGGCGCCATCAGTGACATGGTACCTTATGCCTTCTTTATGGAGCATGCATTGCGTCGTGTCATTGATCAAGCTGTGGAGGAGCAGGAGCGGGAAGATGAGGAAGACGCAATGCTGGATGAATTCCCAGGGGGGGCAACTCTATCTGAGACAAGTGAACAACAGGAGTCTGAAGAGGAGTCTGAGGAGGATGGTGCTGGGGCAGATGAGGAGGAGCAAGAAGAGCATGCTTTAAATCTTTCTGGGATCCCTGTTGTGCATGGATGGGGAGAGGAGAATGAAGAGGACGACATTATCCTGGATGATGAGCAGGAGCCAGGCCACCACACCGCTTACACTTTAGTGCAAATGGGGGCCTTCATGCTCCAGTGTTTTACTAGGGACCCCCGTATAAAAAGCATAAGGGTCAAGGACCAGTACTGGGTGGCAACGTACTTAGACCCCCGGTACAAACACAAAATGGCGGAAAAGTTACCGCCGTCACAGAGGCCTGTCAGAATGCAGCACTTCCAGGCCTTGCTTCGAGAAATGCTGCATTCTGCTTTTGCGTGCCCTGGCAGAGGAGCAATTCCCACTCCCAGAGAAGGAGTTGCGGGTACCAATCCAACAGCGCCTGCAAGAAGAGGCCGGTTTGAAGATGTGTTGGTGACTTCGGATATGAGGTCATTCTTTCAGCCGACCCATCGACAGGTGTCATCCGGATCCAGCATCAGGGAATGCCTAGACCGTCAGGTGTCCGACTACATCGGGTTAACGGCCGATGTGGACGCTCTGAGACTACTGGGTGGGCAGACTTGACCTCTGGCCAGAGCTTGCCCAATTTGCAATCGAAATGTTGGCTTGCCCCTCATCCAGTGTCTTGTTCGAAAGGACGTTCAGCGCAGCAGGGGGGATCGTGACCGATAAGCGTACTCGCCTAGCTCACGACAGTGTTAACTACCTCACATTTCTAAAAATGAGTGAGGCATGGATCTCTGAGGAATTCAACACATGTGACCAGTAGACCATGTGTATGTCTATAAACAATTTTTTTAATCGAGCACAGAGACCTTCTTTCTTCATTTGGCTCACTTCCTTGTCCAAAAAAAGCACACCGTACTATATGCCCGTACCCTCCTATTTGAAGAGGTTGAGCGGTGTCATATTTCTACTGAGGCTGCTTATTATGAGGGGCTCCCACCATCCCTGTGCTGTGCTGACATCCTCCTGGGGCTGTACCTCTGCTGTGCATATTATGAGGGGCTGCCACCATCCCTGTGCTGTGCTGACTTCCTCCTGGGGCTGTATCTCTGCTGTGCATATTTTGAGGTGCTCCCACCATCCCTGTGCTATGCTCATTATGAGGGGCTCCCACCATCCATGTGCTGTGCTGACTTACTCCTGGGGCTGCTTATTATGAGGGGCTCCCACCATCCCTGTGCTATGCTCATTATGAGGGGCTCCCACCATCCCTGTGCTATGCTGACTTCCTCCTGGGGCTGCTTACGGTGCAGGTGTCAGTGCTCTCTGTCACGGTGCTGCTGTCAGTGCTCTCTGTCACGGTGCTGCTGTCAGTGCTGTATATCACGGTGCAGGTGTCATTGCTGTATGTCACGCTGCTGATGTCAGTGCTCTCTATCACGGTGCTGCTGTCAGTGCTGTATATCACGGTGCTGGTGTGAGTGCTTTATGTCACGCTGCTGTTGTCAGTGCTCTCTATCACGGTGCTGCTGTCAGTGCTGTATATCACGGTGCTGGTGTGAGTGCTTTATGTCACGCTGCTGATGTCAGTGCTCTCTATCACCGTGCTGCTGTCAGTGCTGTATATCACGGTGCTGGTGTGAGTGCTTTATGTCACGCTGCTGATGTCAGTGCTCTCTATCACGGTGCTGCTGTCAGTGCTGTATATCACGGTGCAGGTGTCATTGCTGTATGTCACGCTGCTGATGTCAGTGCTCTCTATCACGGTGCTGCTCTCAGATGACTCTATCACGGTGCAGGTGTCATTGCTGTATGTCACGCTGCTGGTGATCATCTCCTGCACCCTCTTCTTTGCCTACCCTGGTCCCTGACCTTCCCTCTTCTCCATTGCCTTCATGCGCTCCACAGTCCTGAATTGTCACAACAATTTCCCATATAAAAAAAGAAAACTTGTAGTTGTCGATCCCAGATTCACCTCATACATGTGTTATGTCATTGGCCATGTGGTGGGACTGTGTTTGCACAGCTATTATTTTGTGGCTGCAAATTTGACCTGTAGATTTGCAAAGTTCGCCTTCCATTGAAGTCAATGGGGCCCGCCGCGAACGTTCCGGTTCACGAACTATCGACCGCGTTCCCGAAACGTCCCGTCGGAAGTTCGTCCATCACTATTAAACACCCCTCCTGCCCAGACCAATTTTCAGCTTTCGGTGCTCTCACATTTTGAATGACAATTACTCAGTCATGCAACACTGTACCCAAATTAATTTTTTGTCCTTTTTTTCCCCAAAATAGAGCTCTCTTTTGGTGGTATTTGATCACCTCTGGGTTTTTTATTTTTTGCGCTATAAATGAAAAAATAACGAAATTTTTGAAAAAAAAAACAAATTTTTCTTTTTCTGTGATAAAATTTTGCAAATTATAAATTTTTCTGCATACATTTTGGCCACAATTTATACTGCTACATATCTTTGGTAAAAATAACCCAAGTTAGTGGATATTATATTTATGGTAAAGTCTATCAAATGTTAGCATAAAGAGAAATAAAATAATATTAGTGAATGTAAAAAACATATTTTTTAGTTGAATTACAACATGGAGCCACTGCGTGGGCTCAGTTTTCATCTTCCTCTCTTCCTTCTGTTTCCCCTTTTTCCCCTTCTCTGTTTTCTTTTTCCTCTCTGCTTTCTTTCCCCAGGACCATATGTGGATTGTTATTATGAAAATACCATGGAAGAAGCAGTGTAATAGTAGCGGTATTAATTACTATGACAATATTATGTATTACCATCAATACATGTAACAATGTAATTAAATAGCGCATTGTCACTTGGGGTGATTCCTCCTAGGTATTATGGGTCCGCTGAAATTACTAGGGTCAGGCTCCATTGGGGGTATCGCTGGCTTCCCGGCGCGGGGAGGGGAAGAGAGAGCGCTTCATTTGTTGCTTCCTGTCCCCTAAATCCCTCAGCCATGTTGCTTTGGCTGGGGGAGGTTATTCCCGTGCCGGCAGCATTCCGTGATCGCCGCCAGACGTTGGGGTGGCGCAGTGCGCATTCGCGAGCAGTCCCCATGTTTCAACAAGAAGGACTGCATTGCGCGTCATCGCGACGCCACGCTAGTTGCGTTGGAGACGACGGTGGGTCCGGGGCATTGGAACACCGAGGAACTGATAGGAGTCATTATAATGGCTCTGGGATCTGAGGAGGAACAACATGGGGGCGGAGAACAGGTACATCCATAGTGAGGAGGAAGTGATACAAATAGGGTGCAGACTCCTTGAGCACCATACAACACAGACTACTGAAACAGGTATGAAGGATTTTGAAAATAGACATTTCCCTTTTCCTTCTCTGTTGATACAAGTGAGCTTTGTAACTATATTATTTCACATTCTAGTTGCAGGGCTTTTTTGTTACCGTGGGCTTTGATTTTACCCGCTGTAAGGGGTTAATATACAGCCTTGCAAGCTAAGTAGCAAGTTCAGCAGATAGAGTACACAGGTAATACAATATTAATTACTTAACCACTTAAGGACCAGGCCTCTTTTTCAGACTTGGTGTTTAAAACTGTTTTTTTTGCTAGAAAATTACTTAGAACCCCCAAACATTTTATATTGTTTTTTTTCTAACACCCTAGAGAATAAAATGGCGGTCATTGAAATACTTTTTTTTACACCGTATTTGCGCAGCGGTCTTACAAGCGCACTTTTTTTGGAAAAAATGCACTTTTTTGAATAAAAAAATAAGACAACAGTAAAATTAGCCCAATTTTTTTTATATTGTGAAAGATAATGGTACGCCAAGTAAATTGATACCCAACATGTCAAGCTTCAAAATTGCGCCCGCTCGTGGAATGGCGTCAAACTTTTAGCCTCAAAAATCTCCATAAGCGACATATAAAAAATTCTACAGGTTGCATTTTTTATGTTACAGAGGAGGTCTAGGGCTAGAATTATTGCTCTCGCTCTACCGATCGCGGCGATACCTCACATGTGTGGTTTGACCACCGTTTTCATATGCGGGCGCTACTCACGTATGCGCCCGCTTCTGTGCGCAAGCTCGTCGTGACGGGGTGTTTTTTAAAAAAAAAAAAATTTTCTTATTTATTTTAATTGATTTTATTTATTTTTACACTGTTTAAAAAAAAAATAAAATGGATCACTTTTATTCCTATTACAAGGAATGTAAACATCCCTTGTAATTGAAAAAAGCATGACAGGTCCTCTTAAATATGAGATCTGGGGTCAAAAAGTCCTCAGATCTCATATTTGGGCTAGAATGCAAAAAAAAAGAAAAAAGAAAAAAAGAAAATCTGACATTTAAAAAAAATATACCTTTAAGAGGTATGGGCGGAAGTGACGTTTTGACGTCGCTTCCGCCCTCCTATGGTATATAGACGAGTGGGGGCCATCTTAGCCTCACTTGTCTCTATGCCCAGCTAGGAAGAGGACCCGATCGCCTCCGCCGCTACCGACGGCTCCGGTAAGCGGCGGAAGGTGCGGGAGGGCGGCGGGAGGGGGGGTGGCACCTCTCCCGCCGCCGATAGCGGTGATTTCGCGGCGAATCCGCCGCGGAGACCACCGTTATCGTAGAGCCGACCGCCGACTGAAGAGATGGATATCTCGGTTGTGGCAGCAGCTGCTGCCGTTACCGAGATATCCCTCTTCAAAAATAGGACGTACATCGTCGTGCGGCGGTCGGCAAGTGGTTAATGTCACTAAATCTTCCTGGTTTAGGTTTTCATTGCATTTCACATTATAACACCATCACATTCAACGAGTACACTTAGTGTAACATTTGCCATCAGCATCATTTAGCATTTATTTTGGCATCATTTATTGGAGTTTTTTTTTTCCTCGCACACAATAATCACCCCTCATACCAGCACACACACACCCGTATATAAATATGGGGTTAGTGGTTCAAGCACACACACTCACATATATATTTAAATTTTTTTATTTTTTTTATTTACACACAGGTCTGTTTGCATGTGTTGCAAACCATTCATTAAGGAAAAACACTACCCAACAATAATGATGATCATCACAGTGACGATTTTACACACATTACTTTATTAATAACTGCCCTTGCACAAATGCATAGTGCCTAGGCAATTATCTATAATTATTTATATACTAATATATTTAATTCGTACAATATCACAATACCTATATGTGAAATACTTATTCTATATCTTATTATTTCTAGGTGTGGCCTGGCCACCTACAGTGTGCCATGAACCTTCCCTCCTGTTCCTCTGGTTCCCCTGGGGGGAAACTCCAGTAACTGTCAATTCTTGTAAAGGCCCGTACACACGGTCGGACTTTTTGACAACAAACATGCAAATTAGCTGTTTTGGAGCAACATCCGACTGTGTGTACGCTCCATCGGACAAACTTTTTCTGTTTTCATCGGACTTTTGTTGGCTCTGCGAACGGACAAACTTTTGGACAACAGAAGTCCGATGGAGCAAAGTCCGACCGTGTGTATGCAAAAGCATCGGACTTTTGTACAAGGTACAAACACGCATGCTCAGAACCATTGCAAACGATCAGACTACAATACAGAAGTTGACCAAAGGTGGCGCTGGAGTCATTGAACGTCCTCTTTTGAAGCGGCGTCAGTACGTTGTGACGTCATTACGTTCGTGTTTGTTGTCAAAAAGTCCGACCGTGTGTATGCAATACAAACTTGTGGACAACACACTTTGTACAAAAGTCCACAGAAAAGTTTGTACAAGTCCGACCGTGTGTATGGGGCTTAAGTCAGTGATTGGTGCCCCCGTGAGGCCTTCCCCTTCTCCCCCCCCCCCCCCAATTCTGGTGGGTGGGTGGAGTGGGTTAAAACAGCAGGGCAGCGGACCCAGGATGATCCAATGAGAATTATGTTTTACACTTAGTTTATAAGAGTCATTCATTACTGATACTAAGTCTGCACAAAAAAAAAAAAAAAAACTTAAAGAATAACTATAGGCAAACTTTTTTTTTTTTTTTTTTTTTTTTTTTTTTGGATAGAGCAAGAAAGGATAAGAACTGCTGTCAGATTTTTATTTTTTTGACATTCGAGTCCCATTGCAGAGATTTACCTTCACTTCCTGTCCCATAGCTAAACAGGAAGTGAGAGGAAATCCCTGCAAAAGGAAGGAAGTTCCTTGGGGACCCCCAGATCACTATCACTCTATTACTTTACTGAGGACAACACAAAATTTGTGATTTTTTTTTCCCTTTACTTTCCTTTTTTAATGATAATGGCAAACGGCAAATAGCAGAGGGTGAATCTCATTAAAATGAGCCCAGACAGCAATAAAAACTGACAAGCATTCTAATCCCTCTCCACTCTATCCAAAACTTAAAAAAATAAAATAAAATAAAAAGTATTGCTTTAGTTATACTTTAGTTTTCACTGGATTTCTGATTGATTGCATGAGGATTTAGAATTTTTTTATTTATTTATATCACACATTTTTAGTTGAGCACTGCACAATTATTTTAACACTACCAGTTTGTTGCCCCTCCCTTGATCTGTCTGGTCTTGCTTTTCACCCAGGGCTTCCCCATAGTAGAATATCTTGAACTTCTGAGAGAGAAAAGCCAGCACAAGCCCTATCAGCCAACGTCCAAACTGCTCTGACCCTACAGAGTTTCAACTGGATCCTAAATCTCCAGAATTCTGCCCAGTCCAAGGTTTACCTTCCCCTGGACAAGATCCACACTCTGCTCTCGCTTTCAGATTTTACAGCCCAGGAACTAATCAACTGTCTGCTTTTTGCATGGGGCTTCTAGGATTAGTGGTGGCCTCTTTCAAAGCAGTTGAAAAAATAAATTAAACAAGAGAGACCACCTTGTGGCACTGTGGGTACTCGTGTAGAAAATGGTAACCAAGTGCCACGACCTAATGGAATTCTATGATTATTAAAAAGAAGGTATTTGGACTGTGATCCATGGACTTTTTAAGCACAAGACAGGAATATATCATCTAAAATTACAAAATCTTTATTAATGCATCATTAAAAACAGAAGATTAACCACTTGACCACTGGGCACTTAAACACCCTTAATAACCAGACCAATTTTCAGCTTTCGGTGCTCTCACATTTTGAATGACAATTACTCAGTCATGCAACACTGGACCTATATGAAATTTTTGTCCTTTTTTTCACACAAATGGAGCTTTCTTTTGGTGGTATTTAATCACCACTGGGTTTTTTATTTTTTGTGCTATAAAAGAAAAAATACAGAAAATTCGGTAAAAAAATGAATTTTTCTTAGTTTCTGTTATAAAATTTAGCAGATTAGTAATTTTTTCTTCATAAATTTTGGCCAAAATTTATACTACTACATATCTTTGGTAAAAATACAAATTGGTGGATATTATTTGGTCTTTGTGAAAGTTATAGAGTCCACAAGCTATGGTGCCAATATCTGAAAATTGATCACACCTGAAGTACTGGCGGCCTATTTCAATTCTTGAGACCCTAACATGCCAGAAAAGTACAAATACCCCCCAAATGACCCCTTTTTGGAAAGAAGACACTCCAAGGTATTTAGTAAGAGGCATGATGAGTTTTTTGAAGTTGTCATTTTTTCCCACAATTCTTTGCAAAATCAAGATTTTTTTTACTTTTTTTTTTCCACAAAATTGTCATATTACAGTTTATTTCTCACACAGCATATGCATACCACAAATTACACCCCAAAACACATTCTGCTATTACTCCCAAGTACGGCGATACCACATGTGTGAGACTTTTACACAGTGTGGCCACATACAGAGGTCCAACATGCAGAAAGCGCCATCAGGCGTTCTGGAGCACCCAGGACAATTCTGACATTTCTCTCCTACATGTAAAAATCATCATTTGTTTGCTAGAAAATTACATCAAATCCAAAAACATTATATATGTTTTTTTAGCAAACACCCTGGAGAATACAATGGTGGTCGTTGCAACTTTTTATCTCGCACGGTATTTGCGCAGAAGTTTTTCGAATGCTTTTTTTTGGAAAAAAAAACAGTTTTGTGCTTAAAAAAAAAAAAACACAGTAAACTTAGCCCAATTTTTGCAAAATGTGAAAGATGAAGTTACACCGAGTAAATCGATACCTAACATGTCACTCTTCAAAATTGCACAGGCTCGTGGAATGGCGCCAAACGTCGCTACTTAAAAATCCCCATAGGCGACGATTAAATTTTTTTTTACTGGTTATATGTTTTGAGTTACAGAGGAGGTCTAGGGCTACAATTATTGCTCTCGCTCTAACGTTCGCAGCGATACCTAACATGTGTGGGTTGAACACCGTTTTCATATGTGGGCGGGACTTACGTATGCGTTCGCTTCTGCATGCGAGCACATGGGGACAGGGGCGCTTTAAAAAAATATATATATATTTTTATTGTTCATTTTACTTTATTTATTTTAGTTTGACATTTTTTTCCCCAAAAATAAATTTTTTGATCACTTTTATTCCTATTACAAGGAATGTAAACATCCCTTGTAATAGGAATATGGCATGACAGGTCCTCTTTACAGTGAGATATGGGGTCAATAAGACCCCGCATCTCACCTCTAAGCTGGGAAGCCTGAAAAAAAAAAATATTCTGGATTTGATCGTATTGGCGAGTCGGTAGAAGCACCGGAGGACGGCGGGAGGGGGGGGGGGTGTGTCTATGGCTGGGTATTGCAGGGTATCACCGACTATGGCTGGGTATCTCAGAGTATGGCTGGGTATCTCAGAGTATGGCGTTGCAGAGTATTGCGTTGCACAGCATTGCAGGATATTGGAGGGTGTTGCAGAGCATTGCAGAGTGTTGCACGGTATTGGCGGGTGTTGCAGGGTATTGGTGGGTGTTGCAGGGTATTGGTGGGTGTTGCAGGGTATTGGTGGTTGTTGCAGGGTATTGGTGGGTGTTGCAGAGCATTGCAGAGTGTTGCAGGGTATTGGCGGGTGTTGCAGAGCGTTGCAGGGTATTGCAGAGCATTGCAGGGTATTGCAGAGCATTGCAGGGTATTGCAGAGCAATGCAGGGTATTGCAGGGTAATGCAGGGTATTGCAGGGTATTGCAGGGTATTGCAGAGTATTGCAGAGTATTTGCAGGGAATTGAGGGGTTAATTTTCGGTGAGCAGCGATGTGGGCACTGCAGATGCAGCCCACATCGCTGCTGACACCGATCTCTTCCCCCTCCGCTGTTCCGATCAGTACAGAGAGGGGGAGGGAGGAACCAGCGTCATAACATGACGCCGGTTTGTTTACAAGTGATCACTCCGTCATTTGATGGAGCGATCACGTGGTAAACGGCCGCTATGAGCAGCCGTTTACCGTGATCCGTGATGCGCTGGGTCCTGTGGACCCGGCGGTCACGGATGCTCTCGAGTGCGCGCCCCAGGGGGCGCGCGAGAGCGGAATTCTGGGAGGACGTCATATGACGGCCTCCCAGAGTTAAGAAACCGCCCTGTAGCCGTCATTCGGCTATAGGGCGGTTATTAAGTGGTTAAAATCATAAGGTAGGAACATATCTTGCACCCTATGTCAACCAGGTTGGGAATCCTTACATTAACACAGTATTATTGGTACAAACAAGTGTAATTTTGTACATGATAGTTAAGAGGGGTATCGCCACCCATTCACATAAGCTCAACGTGTTTCACGTAAATTCCACTTCTTCAGGAGCAGAAGTTGCAAAAATAGAAACACTACCTAAAAGAATCAAATACATACATACTTTTAAAAAACTGATTAAAATCATAAGGTAGAAACATATCTTGCACTCTACAGTATCTCACAAAAGTGAGTACACCCCTCAAATTTTTGTAAATATTTTATTATATCTTTTCATGTGACAACACTGAATAAATTACACTTTGCTACAATGTAAAGCAGTGAGTGTAAAGCTTGTACATAGTGTATAACACAGCTTGTAGAACAGTGTAAATGTGCTGTCCCCTCAAAATAACTCAACACACAGCCATGGATTATAAAATATGTGATACTGCGCTGTCCCAAAAAGTATACTGAAGAAAAAAACAAATATAATATATCTGCTGCAACTAAAATATGTGAAATACACACACTAGACAAAATAATGGAATTTTTTTTAGCTGCGCTGAAAAAAAAAACCAATAAATATGTGATAACAACTAATCATGCTGAAAAAGATTAAATACGAGTGAACCATTCAATATAACTAATATAGTGATGTAACCTAAAAAGAAAAACTGAATGATGAAGTCCAAAATAGTCCAAATTCAATGTTCCACCAGATGTAACTATTAAACGGAGAATCCTTAGCGCTCTATTTACTAGTGACGTAACACAGTAGCAAAGAAGCAGTGACAGGATATGATAGAAAAAGTCCTCCACCACCGATAACACTGCCGCTTGCCAGACTACTTCCACACAGTCATGAATGTATAAACGCTGGCAACAAAAGAGAGTACACCCCTAAGTGAAAATGTCCAAATTGGGCCCAAAGTGTAAATATTTTGTTTTGCTACCATTTTTTTTCCAGCACTGCCTTAACCCTCTTGGGCATAGAGTTCACCAGAGCTTCACAGGTTGCCATTGGAGTCCTCTTCTATTCTTCCATGACGACATCATGGAGCTGGTAAATGTTAGAGTCTTTGCACTCCTCCACCTTGCATTTGAGGATGCCCCACAGATGCTCAATCGGATTTAGGTCTGGAGACATGCTTGGTCAGTCCATCACCTTTACCCTCAGCTTCTTTATCAAAGCAGTGGTTGTCTTGGAGGTGTGTTTGGGGTTGTTATCATTGGAATACTGCCCTGTGGCCCAATCTCCGAAGAGAGGGGGTCATGCACAACTTCAGTATGCCACAATACATGTTGACATTCATGGTTCCCTCAATGAACTGTAGCTCCCCAGTGCCGGAAGCACTCATGCAGCCCCAGACCATGACACTCCCACCACCATGCTTGACTGTAGGTAAGACACACTTGTCTTTGTACTCCTCACCTGGTTGCTGCCACACACGCTGGACACCATCTGAACCAAATAAGTTTATCTTGGTCTCATCAGACCACAAGACATGATTCTGGGAATCATGTCCTTAGTCTGCTTGTCTTCAGCAAACTGTTTGCAGGCTTTGTGCATCATCTTTAGAAGGGGCTTCCTTCTGGGACGACAGCCATGCATACCAATTTGATGCAGTGTGCTGCGTATGGTTTGAGTACTGACAGTTTAACCCCATACTCCTACCTCTGCAGCAATGCTGGCAGGACTCGTACGTCTATTTCCAAAGACAACCTCTGTATATGATGCTGAGCACGTGCATTCAACCTCTTTGGTCGACCATGGCGAGGCCTGTTCTGAGTGGAATCTGTCCAGTTAAACCGCTCACTGTATGGTCTTTTCCACCGCGCTGCAGCTCATTTTCAGGATCTTTGCAATCGTCTTATAACCTAGGCCATCTTTATGTACAGCAACCGTTTTTCTTTTTTTAACATCCTCAGAGAGTTCTTTGCCATGAGGTGCCATGCTGAACTTCCAGTGACCAGTATGAGAGAGTGAGAGCGATGAAACCAAATTTAACACACCTGCTCCCCATTCACACCTGAGATCTTGTAACACTAACGAGTCACATGACACCAGGGAGGGAAAATGGCTAGTTGGACTCAATTTGGACATTTTCACTTGGAGGTGTACTCACTTTTGTTGCCAGCGGTTTAGACATTAATGGCTGTGTTGAGTTATTTTGAGGGGACAGCAAAATTTTAACTGTACTCTCAATACTCATTGTAGAAAAGTGTAATTTCTTCAGTGTTGTCACATGAAAAGATATAATAAAATATTTACAAAAATGTGAGGGGCGTACTCACTTTTGTGAGATACTGTAAGTCGACCAGGATAGGATCCCTTACATTAACATTGCATGATAATTCAGAGGGGTATCACCGCCCATTCACATAAGCAACATGTTTTGCATGAATTCCACTTCTTCAGGAGCAGAAGGGGCAAAAATAGAAACACTATCTAAAAGAATCAAATACATAAATAGTGATGCAAATACAAAAATAGAGTAATAACTGATATAAGGAAATGTCATCACAACAAATACACTATTTGAGTCCTGCTTCAGAAATCTAATTACTCAGCGATCTACCTTGATTTTGTTGTGTGGGTGCAGTGCACAATCTTTTTACCCTGCCCCGAGCCCAATGCCAGAGAAAATATAACTTTTATCTTTCTGTTAGGTTGGTGTCGGCGGGCATTTTATGCAAGGTCAGTGCACGAGCACTGCATATGTTACTGTGAGATACACCCTTTAGATACTGTTGCTCTATTCTATTCTAAAAAACTGAAAATGTTATACTTACCTGATGGTAATTTTCCTTTCCTGATGCAAAGCATGACAGCATACACGAATGGGATAGGCTCCGCCTCCCGCCCAATCAGGACTGGTTATACTATATTCAAATAAGTCGCCTCCCCCTAGGCAGTATTCTCAAAACTATACTCAAATGCGAAACGCACAGGGGAGGGACCTGTATGCTGTCATGCTTTGCATCAGGAAAGGAAAATTACCGTCAGGCAATTATAAAATTTTCAGTTTTCCTGACACAAAGCATGACCGCATACACAAATGGGATGTAGCATGCCCACAAAAACTATAAGGGAGGGCCATGCTGAAGCGTTTGAATCAACATATCAGATTAGAACTGAAGTCGATTCCCCTGCTTCCAATGTAGCCTGATTGACTTGGTAATAGGCAAAAAAATGGTTTGTAGTATATGAACCTGGTTGAGATCCTATAAAAATTCTGGACCTCTGAATTTTGCCCATGAGCACATCCATCTGATAAAGTCAGCTCTGCACTAGATTGATGAATTTATCTTCCTTTCTATAAGCCCTTTAGGCTACTCTGACTCGAGATAATGCTATTGACTTAGCGGACAATGTAAGTCTTCTTCTGATACTGACAGACCTGAAGAGGCCACTGTCTGACCTTCTAGAGAAGGACTACTTCCATGTATTTCTTCCACATAGAGTCCCTTACTCCAGCTTGTGGTGACGCTTGACATCTTAGTTTGGACATGCCAGAAGGGTGATGTCTTGACCCAGAAGCAAAGATGCAGACCTTCATCTGGTGCTGGTAAAGAAGAAATCAGAGCTATTTTGCTTGATCATTGTAGTAATGAGGTAGTTTACTGCTTGACGCTTGGATCTCTGAAAGAGTTCTCAAAGACGTGATATCCTTTAGAAATACTACTTTTGTGTCACTGAACCTATTGAGGTAGTCTTGTTCAGAAGAATGACCCTAGTTGCAGTCCAAAGCAGAGGATTCATCCTGAAATTCTGCAAGATTTTCCATGTTCTAGTATAGCTGGAGTTTGCCGCCGGTTCCCCCAGCTTCCACAAGGTTTTAAATGAAGGCGAGCTCCCGCAATGAGCCTTTCTAACTTGGTCTCCCAGTTGCTAGATGTAACGTGGCTGAATTTGGATACACTTGGCTCTGATGTGTGAGGTCTGAGATCTCAGGAAGACTAAAATAGGAGGAACTTGGGCCAAAGACTGTACATTGAGGACAACATGGCCTGTAAGGCCACCAGATCATTGTCCTTATTCCAGCTGTATGACTACAGATCCTGGTTAAACTAGATGGACTTGTGTCCCTTTTCAACCTTCTCAACCATGCACTATGATTCTGACGAGGAGCTTAGAGATTACGAGTCTGGTGGCTATACAGGCTAACCTTCTGACCCAGCTGGATGTTAGTACCTCCACTGCTTCCACTTCTGGGAAGCTCCTCTTTCAGGAATGACTTCCATTCCTGACCATTGAGTTTACTGCCAGGTTGAGATTCATTGAGCTGCTTGTTGGTATAGGGCAGCTATTCTCAACCAGGGTTCTGTGGACCCCTGGAATTCCTGCAGAGGTTGCTAGGGTTTCCTTGAGCTGTGGGTGATGAACTACCTTTTTAATGGTGCCTACAGAGTTCAAGGTTTAGCATCACACAAAATATCTTTTTAGCTGTCTCTAAGGTGGCATTCTGAGCACCCTTTTAAGGGGAACATTCTTCCTATTGACCACCCTTAACATCCAAGGCTTCCTATTTTACCGTATCTGACAGGAAGTTCTGAGACACTAGAACACAGAGTGATGAGATGAGACAGGTTTTACCGTTGGCAACCTGAATAGGATATGCCTCTTGCCATGACAATAAGAGATTTCCTATAGCAGTCTGTTTGGAGCATACCTGAGGCCTCCCAAACGACTTCCCCACTTGGGAATTACTGTACCCCTGCTGTTAGACACTTCATCTCCACGGGCCTATGTCATTGACTTGAGCTAGGAGGTCACCAAGGTGAATAGACTTTAATGATTTTTACATCTGGAAGTTTATGAAAGTTGATAAGCTTAACTATCCTTAGTCACCATCGATGGGACTAGTCTCATATGTGAGGTAATCTTCCCTGGAATAGGCAACAAAATCTTTCATTACCTTAGAAGGCCAGTTTATGATGTTCTTAATCTTCTTGACCATTTGAGACCATGGGATACAAACAGATGGGATAGAGCTGGGACTTGCCCGCACAAAGGGTGACAGTATTATGACTAGGGATGAGCCGAACAACCCCCGGTTCGGTTTGCACCAGAACTTTCGAATGGACTGAAAATTTGTGCGAACGTTTGAAATAAAAATGCTAATTTTAATGGCTAATATGGAAGATATTGTCCTAAAAAGGGTTTGGGGACCTAGCTCCTGCCCCAGGGGACATGGGTCAATGCCTAAAAGGTTTTTAAAAATGGCCATTTTTTTTCGGGAGCACTGATTTTAATGACGATTAAAGTGAAAAAAAGTGAAATATTCCTTTAAATATCGTGCCTTGGGGGGGGGGGGGGGGTGTCTATAGTATGCCTGTGAAGTGGCTCGTGTTTCCCGTGTTTAGAACAGTCCCTGCACAAAATGACAATTAACAGAAAAAAAGTAATTTAAAACTGCTTGCGGTTTTAATGTAATATCTGGTTCTGGCAATATGAATGAAAATAATTGAGAAAAATGGCATAGGCAGCCCCCCCCCCCCCCCACCCATTGCCAGCCCCTTTGGGTCTTGTGCGAATATTAAGGGGAACCCCGTACCCATATTAAAAAAAGGAAAGGCGTGGAGCCCCCAGACCCTATATACTCAGAACAGGAGTATACAGGCAGTGCAAACAAGACAGGGACTGTGTAGGTTTGTTGTGTGAAGTAGAGTCTGTTTGTAATTTTGAACTGGTACATTTTTAAAGTGTAGCTCCAGTCAAAAAATCTATTTCCCAAGGCGTCTTTCAGGACAGCACCTGAGAGATAGCGACTCCTCCCTCCTCGTTAGGAAACACCTTCTTCCTTCAGACTTTAAAGGGAGGCGCCTCCCTACCACACTTCAGTTATTGTGTTTCCTCCGGCCCGGAGGGAACACCTTTTGGGAGGGAGTCAGTTTCTCTTAGGTGTTCCTGAGGGACTAGGCTTCTTTCCCTTTTTTTCCTCCTTTAGAGACCCGCTGTCCTCCCGACCTACCCACGCCTCGGCAGCAGTAGCAAGCGGGCTCCTCTTCCCCTCTTGTGCTCGGAGAGAGCCGAAGATTCGGTGGCCCGCACGTTCGTAGGCGCGGCGGCGCGCGTGTGCCACCGCCATGTTTTTTTCCGGCGGTCGCGCCTGAAGTGACAGAGCGGGTCATCGGGTCAGCTGAAACGTCGTTTCCGGCGTGGACGCAGGGGGGAGGAGGGAGGACAGGAGCTGGTGCCTATTTCCGCTTCCGGTCCGGTGCAGCTGCATTATGGGAGTCCGGAGGCGGCGTGTAGCCACAAGTGGATTTCTGCACACCTGTTATGGAAGATTCAGCGTCTGCAGCGGTGGGGACAGGCACAGGCACCAGCAAAGCCCAGGTAAGAGGCAGCGGTTAAAGTCTGCCTTCTTTCTCCTATTTTCCTGGCGTTTGGTCTCGCTCTCTCTCTTTTTTTCTTTCCCCCCTGGTGGCAAGGGGCCTGTCTGGGCACTAGAAGCTGACTGGTTTCTTCTCAGTGCACCTGTGTGGTGATCCCTATCAAGGCTGAGACTGGGTCTCACTAAGGGTTCCCTGGTTTTTTTCCCTTTTTTTGTCTTTTTCTTCATAGGCTAAGAGCTCTGACCCAAAGAAAAGATGTCCTTCTTGCAGGGCCAAGCTGGGAGAAAATTGGAAGAAAACCCTATGCAGTCCCTGCATTACTTCTTTAGTTAAGGAGGAATCAGCCTCTGTATGTGAGGATCTGGTGGCCTCTGTAAAGAAGGAGCTATACGCCAAAATTCAGAATTTTCGTGACTCACTAGCAAACCCGGCTGCTAGTCAGCCTTCCACTTCAGAGTCTTCCCAGGGGTCTCTCTCAATCCCGGTGTTGGAATCTCTGCCTGAAGACCCTTCAGATAGGGAAAAGCAGTCCACTGCTCTTTCCGTTAAAGATTCGGAAGAGGAGTTGGAGGATTCTGAGGTAGCCCCCTCTAAATTCAAACTGTCCCTTGAAGAGGTTGATGGGCTCCTTAAAGCCATTCATGCTACACTTGGTTTAAGTGAGGAGAGAAAGGAATTATCACTCCATGACCGCATGTATGCTGGGTTGGATGAGCCTAAGGGCCGAACGTTCCCAGTTCATCCGGTCATCTCTGAGGCCATTAGGAAAGAATGGCAGGATCCAGAGAAAAAGCCCTTTTTCTCCAAAGCCCACAAAAGGCGTTTTCCTTTTGAGGAGGACCCTGCAGCAGTGTGGAACAAGGTGCCCAGACTGGATGCCGCCTTCTCCCAGGTTTCAAGGTCCACGGATCTGTCCTTTGAGGACATGGGAGTTTTGAAAGATCCGATGGACAAACGCATGGATCTTTTGCTCAAGAGATCATGGCAATCAGTTATGAGCAGTTTAAAACCAGCAATGGCCACAACGTGTGTAGCCAGAAATTTAGAGTACTGGATTAACCAGTTAAAGTCACATATAGCTGCAGATTCCCCCAAACAGGAAATCTTAGATTCTTTTCCTACCCTGATTACGGCAGTGGCTTATGTTGCAGACGCCTCAGCTGAGGCAATTAAGATATCAGCCAGGTCAGCAGCTCTAACTAATGCTGCAAGGAGAGCCTTATGGCTTAAAACCTGGCCCGGTGACTCGGCATCAAAGAATAAGCTGTGTGGGTTACCTTTTCAGGGGACCTGCTCTTCGGCCCTGACCTCGATAATATTCTTGACAGGACAGCCGATAAAAAGAGATCCTTCCCGGTCAAAAAGAAAAAGCAGATACCAAAACGTATTTTTCGACCTCAAAAAACTCAGGATCAGGACAGCAAGTTGCAGGGGAGAAGGAAAAATTGGTCCCCGAAGCCGAAGGGCAGAGGCAGAATTCTCTTCCGTCCTCCTACACAGGCCAAAAAATCGCAATGACTCGCCTCTGCGGGTAGGCGGAAGATTACAAGAATTTCTTCCACAGTGGTCAGGGATAACTTCAAATCAGTTTATCCTGACCACTCTCGCGCAGGGTTACTCACTCGAGTTTGCCAACAACCCCCCAAAAAGGTTCCTGATTACCAACACCCCGCGGGACCCGGTAAGGGCCCTGGCCATGAAGTCCTCTCTAGAGGAACTGATGCAACAGGGTGTTGTGGTACAGGTGCCCCTGCAAGAACAGCAGGAGGGGTTTTACTCCCATGTTTTCCTAGTAAAGAAACCGACAGGAAAATTTCGGTTGATTCTCAACCTGAAACCGTTAAACGAGTCCATAAGGTACAGGAAGTTCAAAATGGACTCAATTTTTTCAGTCAGAAATCTGTTGACGCCAGGATGTTTTATGGCGTCAGTGGATTTAAAAGATGCATACCTACATGTTCCGATCTCTCCCCAGTCTCAGAAGTTCCTCAGGCTGGCGGTGAGGTTGGGGGGTGTGGTTCATCATCTCCAGTTCAGGGCCTTACCCTTCGGCCTGTCATCATCTCCCCGAATTTTTACCAAAGTAATGGCAGAAGCTTTAGCGCCGCTGCGACTTCAGGGAATCGCAGTTATTCCTTATTTAGACGATCTGCTGTTTTTCGCCCCATCCAGCGAGGAATTTCAGATCAATCTAGGCAAGGCTCGCAGCCATCTGGAGGCGCTGGGGTGGATTTTGAACCCCCAAAAGTCGTCCCTAAACCCATCTCAGGAGATTCGGTTTTTAGGGTATCTAATAAATTCGGTGGTTTAAAAGATCTTCCTTCCCTTAGACAAAAAGGACAGGATTTCCGGTGCAGTGTCTTTACTACAGACCAGCCAAAATCTGACAGTAAGACAGGTTATGTCAGCTCTGGGGGTTCTAACTTCAACAATGCCAGCAGTCCAGTGGGCAAGAATGCATTTCAGGTGTCTGCAGGCTTTCCTTCTAAAATCTTGGGATCACACAGTGGCATCCCTAGAGGCAGAGGTAAGAGTGTCAACCCAGGTAAAAAGGTCCCTATGGTGGTGGAAAAGACAGGATGTCTTATCGGAAGGGTTAGTCTGGGCTTTTCCAGTCGAGAAAAGACTAACAACCGACGCCAGTTCCTGGGGGTGGGGAGCCCATCTAGGAACATGTTTCACTCAGGGGTCCTGGGCCAAAGAGGAGGCAATAAGGTCCTCGAACTGGAGGGAGCTCAAGGCGATTGCCTTGGCTCTGGAGTTGTTTGTTCAGGAGCTTCAGTCCCATCACGTCCAGGTCCTAACAGACAATGCCATGGCGGTGGCTTATTTAAACAGACAGGGGGGTACAAGAAGCAGGTCGCTTCAGGTACTGGCCATGGAGATTCTTCGGTGGGCGGAAAAACGTTTGTTATCCCTATCAGCTGTCCACCTAAAAGGGGATCTAAACAGGTTAGCGGACTTCCTAAGCAGAAACGCTATTCAGGAAGCGGAATGGTCTCTAAACCCGGAGGTATTCGCAATGATTGCAGGGAAATGGGGTTTACCAGAGGTGGACCTGTTCGCCTCAAGGGTGAACGCCCAGGTTCCCCAGTTCTTTTCCCTGGAGAGTCGCGATGGTTCGCTGGGCACAGATGCGCTAGCTTATCCATGGGAATTTCGTCTTTGCTACGCTTTCCCCCCATTTCAGTTAATCCCGTTAATTTTAAGAAAAATTCAGAGGGAGAAGGTGCCAGTTATTCTAATCACGCCCTTTTGGCCAAAAAGGGCCTGGTTTTCGACAGTTCTAGGTCTGGCAATCAAGCCTTGTTGGCATCTGCCCCTCAGGCACGATCTGTTGTTGCAGGGCACAGTAAACCATCCAGGAGTGGCCAGCCTGGCCCTCACGGCCTGGTTTCTGAAAGGCAGCTCCTTAGGAGCAAGGGGTTTTCCAGCCGTTTGATCTCTACCCTTTTGGCAAGTAGGAAAAGGGTTACAGGGGCCATTTATTCTAAGGTTTGGAAGCGTTATAAAACTTGATGTTTTTCAGCCGCCCAGGTGCCAGGGAGCCTTGTCTCCATCTTGGAGTTTTTACAAGATGGAGCAGACAAGGGACTAGCAGTTAGTACCCTGAAGGTGCAGGTAGCAGCTCTGACAGTGTTCTTAGAAAGATCTGTGGCCTCAGATCCGCTGGTGATCAGATTCTTTAGAGCCCTTAAAAGATCTAGGCCAGCTCCTATTAAGGTTTTTCCTAGATGGGATTTGTCGGTAGTCCTACAATCTCTAACAAGGGGTCCTTTTGAGCCTCTGGTGGAGGCTTCCCTTAGGTTTCTCACATTAAAGACCGTTTTTCTGATTGCCATTGTCTCTGCACGCAGGATCAGTGAGCTAAATGCTCTGTCAGTTAAAGAACCATATCTTTCTATTTTTCCTGACAGAGTTATTCTTAGAACAGATGCAAAATTCTTACCGAAGGTAGCTTCAGTTCAGAACCGTATACAGGACATAGTACTGCCAACCTTTTGTGTTAACCCCAAAAGAAATAAGGAGACTCTTTTCCATACATTGGACGTCAGGAGGACTCTGCTGAGTTATCTAGAAAGGATGGAGTCCTTCAGACGTTCAGATTCACTGTTTGTACTTTTCTCAGGAAGAAAAAAGGGTTTCCAAGCTTCTAAAGTTACTTTAGCTAGATGGCTGAAATTAGCTATCTCGGAGGCATATTCCCAGGCAGGATTATCCCCTCCAGCAGGAATTTGTGCACATTCAACCAGGGCTCTGGCGTCTACGTGGGCAGAGAGAGCTGGTGCCACCCCTGAGCAGATCTGCAAGGCGGCGACATGGTCGAGTTTTCACACATTTGTGAAACATTATAGACTGGACCTCACTTCTGCCAGCGATCAGGCGTTTGGCAGAAAGGTCCTGCAAGCTGTTGTCCCGCCCTAAGGGGTAAGTCTCTGTTATCCTCTCAGGTGCTGTCCTGAAAGACGCCTTGGGAAAAACCAAGTTAGACTTACAAGGTGATAACCCTTCCCTATGTTTTCCAAAAAGCTTAAAAAAACCAAGTTAGACTTACCGGTAACTTGTTTTCCAGAAGTCTTTCAGGACAGCACCTGAGAGATAGCGACTCCTCCCTCCTCGTTAGGAAACACCTTCTTCCTCCAGACTTTAAAGGGAGGCGCCTCCCTACCACACTTCAGTTGTAGAAGAGAACCTCCGGCCCCGGCTGGAACACATAAACATATACGTTAGTCATAGCGATAATATAATATAATACCATAGGGCGGGATGTTGCTGTCCTGAAAGACATCTGGAAAACAAGTTACCGGTAAGTCTAACTTGGTTTTTTTAAGCTTTTTGGAAAACATAGGGAAGGGTTATCACCCCTTTATAATTTGTTTTGCTGTCCGTCTTTTTTCATCTCACTTCCTATTGTTTCCTTCCATTTGCAAGTAGGAGACGTTTGCAAGTTGGATGTTGGAAAGTAGGGGCCTGACCATGCTCTGCAGAAATTTGCGCCTAAGGTGTTGGTGTTGCCACAACACTATAAGCCCCTAAAGTGACTCTTGGTAGGCGCTGGAGAGCCCTGCTTTGAACAATTATATCAAGAATTGTAATTACATGCCATTGTTGAACAGTGGTAGAAAAATAGGGCCTTTGGTGGTTGTGGTGGTGGTAGTGGTGCCACAACACTGTAAGTCCTCACAGTTACTCTCGATGGGCACAGGAACGGGCCCTGTTGTGAAATATTATATCAAGAATTGTAATTACATGCCCCTGTTAAACAGGGGCTGAAAAATTGGGCCTTAGGCACTGCTTGCTGGTGCCACAGCACTGCAACCTCTCCCAGATACTCTAGTTGGAGTGCAGGAATGAGCCCTGCTGCAAAGCATTGCATCAAAAATTGTATTACATGTCCCTGTTAAACAGGGGCTGAAAAATTGGGCTGGTGGCATCACCCAGAACCAAAAATGTTCTTCCAAGATATCAGCGGAGGAGGAAGAGGATGGACAGTAAACATAACAGGACAGTCACTTAGCATCAGCATAGGCAGTCTTGAAGGGATGTGATATTTAAAATGATTTGGTTACATCAGCTTCAGGTGCTTGGTAGCTGCTGGTGATCCAAGACTGATCTTTATGAAGGTCAGTTGATCAACCGAGTCGGTGGACAGGCAGCACACCCTGTGATCGGTTACAAAGCCACCAGCAGCACTGAAGGTGCATTCCAAAAGAACGCTGGATGCAGGACAGGCCAGTAGCTCAATTGCATACTGTGCAAGCTCTGGCCAGTGATCCATCCTCAAGACCCAGTAAGCTAGAGGATTTTCAGTGGGAAAGGTGTCCAAGTCTGACCTTGCCCCTAGGTATTCCTGCACCATGTAAATCAGACGCTGGCGATGGTTGCTGGAACCGATCATACCTTGGGTCTGTGGACTAAAAAATTGTCTGAACGCATCGGTCAGATGGCCACCTTCTCCACCCATCCTTCTGACGATGTCTCAGCAACACGTTGTCCAGGACAAGGAGTTTGTAACCTCCCAGTCTCTGGGATCGTGTTGCACAGACCTTTCTGCAAGGCCCCCCAGAGATGTCTCATCCTCTGCGACTGCAAGATAAGGTCGGCAACCTTACCCTTGTACCGTGGATCAAGGAGAGTGGCCAGCCAGTAATGGTCCCTCTCCTTGATCCGAAGAATACAAGGATCCTTCCGCAGGCTTTGCAGGATCAGGGAGGCCATGCAGCATAGGTTAGCTGAGGCATTTGGTCCGGAGTCCTCTGAGTCACTAAGGACAACATGATCCACAGCCACCTCCTCCCAGCCACATAGAAGTCCACAGGTTTCTTGGGACTGTAAATCGTCCCTAAAAGACTGCTGCTGCTGAGTGCCAGGCTCCACCTCCATGCTGACACAAGTCTCCTCCTCCTCTTCCTGTGTGATGGGTGGGACAGCAGGAACACTGTCTGGATAAAGGGGGCCTTGAGAGGCAAGGAAGTCCTCCTCTTGCTGCCTCTGTTCTGCCTCAAGTGCCCTGTCCATTATTCCACACAGCGTATGCTCCAAGAGATGGACAAGAGGTACAGTGTCACTGACGCTTGCACTGTCACTGCTCACCATCCTTGTGGCCTCCTCAAACAGTGATAGGACAGTGCCGTAGTCGCACAGGTACTCATTGATGGCCCTCTGCTGCGTGTGCAGCCGCTGCAGCATGGTCAAAGTTGAGTTCCACCTTGTGGGCATGTCACATATAAGGCGGTTCTTGGGCAGGGTCAACTCCTTTTGGAGCCCAGCCAGCCAAGCACTGGCATTAAATGATTGGCGGAAATGCACACAGACTTTCCTGGCCTGCTTCAGGACATCCTGTAAGCCCGGGTACCTGCCCAACAACTGCACCACCAGATTAAGGACATGAGCCACACAGGGCACATGGGTCAGTTGTCCCTCTCGGAGGACGGAGAGGAGGTTGGTGCCATTGTTGCAAACCACCATTCCTGGCTTAAGCTGGCGTGGCGTCAACCACCTCTCGGCCTGCCCCTGCAGAGCTAACAAAATATCTGCCCCAGTGTGGTTCCTGTCCCCCAAACAAACCAGCGCAAGCACGGCATGGCATCATTTTGCCTGCGTACTTGCGTAGACCCTTGAACGCCTACGGAGCACCGCTGGTTTTGAGGACAGAGCACTGGAAGAGGCGATGGAGGAAGAAGAAGAGGAGGGGGTGGAGGAGAGAGGTGCATCACAACCGGTAGTAGTATTTTGGAGGCGTTGTGGCGGAACAACCTCCAACACCTTGTCCTTCATCCTTCTCAGCTGCCAGAAGTGTGACCCAATTGGCCGTGAAAGACAGGTAATGTCCCTGTCCATGCCTGCAGGACCATGAGTCAGCGGTAATATGCACCTTAACGCTGACCGCCCTGTCCAGCGAGGCAAGGACATTGCCTTCCACATGCCGGTAGAGAGCTGGAATCGCCTTCCATGAGAAAAAGTGGCGTTTGGGGACCTGCACTGAGGAACGGCACACTGTACAAACTCATGGAAGGGGGCCGAGTCTACCAACTGAAAAGGCAGAAGTTGAAGTGCTAGCAATTTAGCCAAGCTAACATTCAACCACTGGGTATGTGGATGGCTGGGAGTGAACTTCTTTCTACGGTCCAGCAGCTGGGGCAGGGAAATTTGCCTGCTACAATCGGATGTGGGTGTACTGCTAGCAGATTGCCCGCAAGCACTTGGCTGTGACACATCCAATTCTACACCTTCATTCCTCTCAGCGCAGATTTTAGAGAGGACTGAAGGTCTAGTGGGGTTGGAGATCCCAGCTGATAAGGAGCAAGGAGAGGTCCGCTTTGTACTTTGGTGTGGGTCTTTGAGGTAAGCTTGCCAACGAGCTGCATGGCAGGTCAACATATGTCTGGTCAAGCATGTGGTGCCCAAGCGGCTGATGTTTTGGCCACGTGAGATACGCTTGAGACATATGTTGCAAATAGCAGCGGTGCAATCTGATGCACTCATCTCAAAAAAGGCCCACACCAAAGAACTTTTAGAATAACGTGCAGAGGCAGCGCCCTGCACAGGCAGAGCTCTGCGGTGAGATTCAGTCAGTGTGCTGCCCCTAAGCTGGCCCCCGGAGGGCATTCTGCCTCTTTGGAGATGTGCCTCCTCCTCTTCCCCCTCCTCTCTCCTACCAGGCACCCACATGGAGTCAGTGCCCTCATCATCCCCTACCTCTTCATCACTGGAGCAAACCTGGCAGTATGCTGAAGCTTGTGGAACATGACTGCTAGATTGCTGTCCTTGAGAATCCCCTTTCTCTGCGCTCACGCTACTGCCTTCCTCTAGAGTATCATCATCAGAGCCTACAAAACACTGGGCATCCTCCTGGAGCATGTACCCAACACTGTGCTCAAACAGTTTGGGGGACTCCTTAGGAGGACATGGTGGGTCTAGGGAAGGAGTCACTGATGATGACATTGAGATGAGGGAAGAGGATGCGTTGGCAGCTGCTTTGCTAGTACCCTGAGCCTGGGTGAGAGAGGATGAGGAGGATGAAGAGGGCTTGGTCATCCACTTTACCAAGTCTTCGGCATGATGCGGCTCAACACGTCCAGCTGCCCAAAATAAGGACAAGTGTGTCCCATGGCCACGTGCTGATGACGATGCTCCGCTTCCACGACCAGCACTGTTGTCTCTAGACACAGAGCCTGCTTGCCCTCTTTTATTGGCTCGTGCCTGTCTGCC